>NC_059181.1:131586095-131889126 GCF_019923935.1 Bubalus bubalis | reverse complement strand
GGGAGGAATCTCTGAAAGAGCTGAGTGTGAAAGACTACTACATTTTCAATGTTCTTATCAAAATATGTACAGGCAACATTACAAATCAGTGAGGAAAGCATGAATTATTCAATGAATTCTGTAGGACCATTTGGAAAAAAATAAAGCTAAACTCCCACTTTATGCTAAACATATAAAAAGTCTATATGTTTTTAAAATATACACTTTTAAAAACAGCTCAACAAAATTCGAGAGAAATGTTGAAATCATTTTAAAATTCTTGAGATAGAAAATATCTTAAGTTTCAAATTGAGAAGCCACAATGAAAAATATTAACAGATCATACCATGTAAAAATTTGCAACTTTGGTGCAGCAAAAAATAACACAAACAAATGGACCATCAATAGACTCTTCTGAGAGAGAATATTTGAAGCATATTAAAAAAAGATTAATATCCACCAAATATAAAGAGTTTCCACAAATTAATAAAATACCAACTATACAATAGAAATATCACCAAAAGAGGTAAACAGGCAATTCTTTTCATTAGAGAATGTTTAATACAGTCACAATGTTGTCTAATCATCACCACTATCTAAATTCCAGAATATTTCATCATCCCAATAAGTAACTCTTTCCTCTCTACCCCAAGTCCCTGGCAATCATTAATCTACATTCTACATAAACCTACAATCTACATTAATGTATGAATTTAACTATTCTGGACATTTCATGAAAATTAAACCATATAATATATGACCTCTTGTGTCTGGCTACTTTAACTTAGCATAATGTTTTTAAGGTTTATCTGCATTGTATCATGTATCAGTACATACATTATTTCTACGGCTGAATAATGTTCCATCATATGGATATGCCACCTTTTTTAACCATTCATAAGTTGATGGACATTTGGGTTGTCCAAAAACACAAGTTTTTGTGTGAATATATATTTCTAAGTCTCTCAAATATATACCTAGGAATTGCTGGCTCATTTGGTAATTCTATGTTTTAAACTGAGGAACTGCAAAACTGTTCAACAGCAGCTGAACCATTTTCTATTCCCAACAAGAAGATATGAACGTTCCCATTTACCCACATCCTTGCTATAGCTTGTTACTTTCTCGAGTTGTTTGTTTTTATATAGCTATCCTAGTGGGTATAAAGTAGTATCCCATTGTGGCTTTGATTTTCATTTTTCTAAAAACTAATGATATCAAGCATCTGTTCATGTGCTTATTGGCTGTTTGCATATATTCTTTGGAAAAATGTCTATTTCTTTGCACATATTAATTAGATTGTTTTCCTTTTTGTTGCTGAGTTGTAAGAGTTTTATATATCCTGGATGCTCATTAGATACATGTATGAAAATATAAATATTTTCTCTTATTCTATGGGTTGTCTTTCTACTTTCTTAGTAGTATCCATTGAAGCATAAAAGTTTTTAATACTTATGAAATCTAACTTATCTGTTTTTTCTTTTGTTGCTTGTGCTCTTAGTATCATATTCAAATAACCATTGCCTAATCTAAAGTTACAAAGATTTACACTTGTGTTTCTTTCTACACAAGTTGTACGGCTCTTACAGTTAGGTCTTTTGACCCATTTTGAGTTAGTTTTTGCATTTGTTTTTAAGGTAGGGGTCCAGCTTCATTCTTTTGTGCAGGGGTATCCAATTTGTCCCAGCACCTTTCATTGAAGACTATTCCTCACTGAACAGCTTTGGCATACTTGTCAAAAACAGTTGACCATAATGTGTGGGTTTATTTCTGGATTCTCATATCTATTCCTTTGGTCTCTATGTGTATACTTATGCCAGTACCACTTTGTTAAAATTACTGTAGCTTTGTAGTAAGTTTTTAAATGGGAAAGTATAAGATCTCCAAAATTGTTCTTCTTTATCAAAATTTGTTTGGCTATTAGGGGTCTTTTGTAATTCCATATAAATTTTTGTTTTAAATTTTTTACTTTTGCAAAAAAAGTCTTTGGGATTTTGATAGAGAATGCACTCAATCTGTAGATCACTTCAGGTAGTACTGCCATCCTAACAATACTAAATCTTCAAATCCACAAACACAGGCTATCTTTCCATTCAGTTCAGTTCAGTTGCTCAGTCGTGTCTGACTCTTTGCAACCCCATGGACTGCAGCATGCCAGGCCTCCCTGTACACCACCAACTACTGGAGTTTACCCAAACTCATGTCCATTGAGTCAGTGATACCATCCAACCATCTCATCCTCCGTCATCCCTTTCTCCTCCTGCTTTCAATCTTCCCCAGCATCAGGGTCTTTTCAAATAAGTCAGCTCTTCACATCAGGTGGCCGAAGTATTGGAGTTTCAGCTTCAGCATCAGTCCTTCCAATGAACACTCAGGACTGATCTCCCTTAGGATGGACTGGTTGGATCTCCTTGCAGTCCAAGGGACTCTCAAGAGTCTTCTCCAACACCATAGTTCAAAACTATCAATTCTTTGGCACTCAGCTTTCTTTATAGTCCAACTCTCACATCCATACATGACTACTGGAAAAACCATAGCCTTGACTAGATGGACCTTTGTTAACAAAGTGATGTCTCTGCTTCTTAATCTGCTGTCTAGGTTGGTCATAACTTTCCTTCCAAGGAGTAAGCATCTTTTAATTTCATGGCTGCAGTCACCATCTGCAGTGATTTTGGAGCCCCTCCCAAAATAAAGCAGCCACTGTTTCCACTGTTCCCCCATCTATTTGCCATGGAGTGATGGGACTGGATGCCATGATGTTAGTTTTCTGCATGTTGAGTTTTAAGCCAACTTTTTCACTCTCCTCTTTCACTTTCATCAAGAGGCTCTTTAGTTCTTTTTCACTTTCTGCCATAAGGGTGGTGTCATCTGAATATCTGAGGTTATTGATATTTCTCCCAGCAATCTTGATTCCAGCTTGTGCTTCATCCAGCCCAGTGTTTCTCATGATGTACTCTGCATAGAAGTTAAATAAGCAGGGTGATAATATACAGCCTTGATGTACTCCTTTCCCAATATGGAACCAGTCTGTTGTTCCATGTCCAGTTCTAACTGTTGCTTCCTGACCTGCATACAGATTTCTCAAGAGGCAGGTCAGGTGGTCTGGTATTCCCATCTATTTCGGAATTTTCCAC
This sequence comes from Bubalus bubalis, assembly GCF_019923935.1. Lineage (NCBI taxonomy): Eukaryota > Metazoa > Chordata > Mammalia > Artiodactyla > Bovidae > Bubalus > Bubalus bubalis. Next base: position 131,886,013 of record NC_059181.1, on the reverse strand, counting down.
AGTTTATTGTGATCCACACAGTCAAAGGCTTTGGCATAGTCAATAAAGCAGAAATAGATGTTTTTCTGGAACTCTCTTGCTTTTTCAATGATCCAGTGGATGTTTGCAATTTGATCTCTGGTTCCTCTGCCTTTTCTAAAACCAGCTTGAAACATCTGGAAGTTCACAGGTAACATAGTGCTGAAGCCTGGCTTGGAGAATTTTGAGCATTATTTTACTAGTGTGTGAGAGGAGTGCAATTGTGCAGTAGTTTGAGCATTCTTTGGCATTGCCTTTCTTTGGAATTGGAAAGAAAACTGACCTTTTCCATTCCTGTGGCCACTGCTGAGTTTTCCAAATTTGCTGGCATATTGAGTGCAGCACTTTCACAGAATCATCTTTTAGAATTTGAAATAGCTCAACTGGAATTCCATCACCTCCACTAGCTTTGTTCATTGATGTCTTTTAGCATATTGAGAAGGTTCCTTTTTAGTCCTAGTTTTCTGTTTGTCTCATGAAAAAGTATTAGATTTTTGTCAAATGCTTTTACTGTATCAATTTAGATGAGTTGGTGGGATTTTATCCTTCATTCTTTTAATATGAGAATATCAATTAGAGAATATTAACATTCTCTAATATGGCATATTACAGTGTTTAGTTTTCACATGTTGAAACTATTCTTGCATACCTTGGATAAGTTCTTCTTGGTCATGGAGTATAATCCTTTTAACATGCCGCAGGATTCAGTTTGCTAGTAATTTATTGATGATTTTTACATCTATATTCATGAGGGATGTTAGTCTATATTCTTTTCAGTGGGCTCTTTGGCTTTGATATCAAAGTAATACTGGCTTCATAGAAGGAGTTAGGAAGTGTTCTCTACTACTCTATACTTTGGAAGAGTTTGATTAGGGTTGTTATTTCTTTCTTTATTGACTTTTCTGAAATAATTTTGTAAGATCTGTATTCTTTGCCTTGTGTGGCCAAGGAGTTCCTTCTTCCATACTGTTAGCAATCAGCTAGTGATTTAACAGAATTTCTTAAACACCTGGAACTACAACAATCTCCTAGTCTTTGCCGAGGGGCTCTGTGTGTGTCGTGCTGGGCCATCAACTTGCAATCAGGCAATTTACAGCTCTGCCTGACCTTCCTGCCCTGTTTCCAGAGCCTCAGGGTGAGCCATAGGCGAGAGCTTACAGCAGTCTCAGATCTTTCCTGAGCATCTGCACAGCCGTGGGCATACATGTGGCCTTCTAAATTCCCAGGAATACATAGAAGTTTTTCAAAGCTCTTTTCCCCCACAGCATCTCATTTCCCAGCCTCTCCTCACAAGCGCTTCAGTCTTCTGTTGTCTATCCCTTACTCCAGGGAGTAGCTGCTAAATACACTTGCCTTTAAATATTTTCAACAAACATTCCCTGGGTAGACACCTAAGCCCTGGAAAAGTTGCAAGTTAGGTAAAATTAAGGCAAGCCTTTTGAGATAACCTCCAGGGAGATACCAGATAGGTCAAAATCTTAATCACAGTTCTTTGAGAATAAGGTCTGTCCTACTTCTTCCAATACTAGGTGCTTGTAGCAGGAATATGCCTTCTTGTCTTCAAGGTCACTGCCAAGCTTGGGGGTAGGGAGTGGTACCAGGGTAAGTTTAAATGCCATATATCTCTGTTATGTGGGTTTCTCTGGTGGCTCAGATGATAAAGAATCTGCCTGCAATGTGGGAGACCCGGGTTCAATCCCTGGATTGGTAAGATCCTCTGGAGAAAAAAAAAAAAAAAGATCCTCTGGAGAAGGGAATGGCAACCCACTCCAGCATTCTTGTCTGGGAAATCCCATGGACATGGGTTTCTTCATTGTTTTCATGGATGGATGGATTTCTTCCCTCCACTGGGCACCAATTTCTTAATTCATGCTTTTCTTCATTCTTTTGACCTTTCCATTTTTATTAAGGTAAAAATATACATAATAAAACAATTTACCATTTTAACAATTCTTAACACTATAATTCAGGGACATCAACTACATTTCCATTGTTGTACAAAGAGGAGCTACCCCACTTCTGAGGTCGGGGTGGTGGCCGAAAGGAGCAACCCCACATCCAAGGAGTGGTGGCTGTGCGGGCGCAGGAGGGCCGAGAGGAGCTACTCCACGTTCAGTGTCAGGAAGGGTGACCTCGTCCAAGGTAAGGAACAGCGGCTGTGCTTTGCTGGAGCAGCCATGAAGAGATACCCCACATCCAAGGTAAGAGAAACCCAAGTGACATGGTAGGTGTTGCGAGAGGGCATCAGGGGGCAGACACACTAAAACCATAATCACAGAGAACTAGCCAATCTGATCACATGGACCACAGCCTTGTCTATCTCAATGAAACTAAGCCATGCCATGTAGGGCCACCCAAGACAGACGGGTCATGGTAAGAGGTCTAACAGAATGTGGTCCACTGGAGAAGGGAATGGCAAACCACTTCAGTATTCTTGCCTTGAGAACCCCATGAACAGTGTGAAAAGGTAAAACGATAGGATACTGAAAGAGGAACTCCCCAAGTTGGTAGGTGCCCTATATGCTACAGGAGATCAATGGAGAAATAACTCCAGAAAGAATGAAGGGATTGAGCCAATGTAAAAACAATACCCAGTTGTGGATGTGACTGGTGATAAAAGCAAGGTCCGATGCTGTAGAGAGCAATATTGCATAGGAACCTGGAATCTTAGGTCCGTGAATCAAGGCATATTGGAAGTGGTCAAACAGGAGATGGATGGCAAGAGTGAATGTCGACATTCTAGGAATCAGTGAACTAAAGTGGTTTGGAATGGGTGAATTTAGCTTGGATGACCATTATATCTACTACTGTGGCCTGGAATCCCTTAAAAGAAATGGAATAGCCATCATAGTCAACAAAGGAGTCCGAAATGAAGTAAGTGGATGAAATCTCAAAAACGACAGAATGATCTCTGTTCATTTCCAAGGCAAACCATTCAATATCACAGTAATCCAAGTCTATGCCCCAACCAGTAATGCTGAAGAAGCTGAAGTTGAACAGTTCTATGAAGACCTACAAGACCTTTTAGAACTAACACCCAAAAAAAGATGTCCTTTTCATTATAGGGGACTGGAATGCCAAAGTAGGAAGTCAGGAAACACCTGGAGTAACAGGCAAATTTGGCCTTGGAGTACAGAATGAAGCAGGGCAAAGGCTAATAGAGTTTTGCCAAGAGAACACACTGGTCATAGCAAACACCCTCTTCCAACAACACAAGAGAAGACTACACATGGACATCATCAGATGGTCAACACCGAAATCAGATTGATTATATTTTTTGCAGCCAAAGATGGAGAAGCTCTATACAGTCAGCAAAAACAAGACCAGGAGCTGACTGTGGCTCAGATCATGAACTCCTTATTGCCAAATTCAGACTGAAATTGAAGAAAGTAGGGAAAACCACTAGACCATTCAGGTATGACCTAAATCAAATCCCTTATGATTATACAGTGAAAGTGAGAAATAGATTTAAGGGGCTAGATCTGATAGACAGAGTGCCTGATGAACTATGGACGGAGGTTCGTGACATTGTACAGGAGACAGGGATCAAGACCATCCCCATGGAAAAGAAATGCAAAAAAGCAAAATGGCTGTCTGAGGAGGCCTTACAAATAGCTGTGAAAAGAAGAGAAGCAAAAAGCAAAGGAGAAAAGGAAAGATATAAGCATCTGAATGCAGAGTTCCAAAGAATAGCAAGGAGAGATAAGAAAGCCTTCCTCAGCGATCAATGCAAAGAAATAGAGGAAAACAACAGAATGGGAAAGACTAGAGATCTCTTAAAGAACATTAGAGATACCAAGGGAACATTTCATGCAAAGATGAGCTCGATAAAGGACAGAAATGATATGGACCTAACGAAGCAGAAGATGTGAAGAAGAAATGGCAAGAATACACAGAAGAACTGTACAAAAAAGATCTTCACGACCCAGATAATCATGATGGTGTGATCACTCACTCACCTAGAGCCAGACATCCTGGAATGTGAAGTCAAGTGGGCCTTAGAAAGCATCACTATGAACAAAGCTGGTGGAGGTAATGGAATTCCAATTGAGCTATTTCAAATCCTGAAAGATGATGCTGTGAAAGTGCTGCACTCAATATGCCAGCAAATTTGGAAAACTCAGCAGTGGCCACAGGACTGGAAAAGGTCAGTTTTCATTCCAATCCCAAAGAAAGGCAATGCCAAAGAATGCTCAAACTACTGCACAATTGCACTCATCTCACACGCTAGCAAAGTAATGCTTAAAATTCTCCAAGCCAGGCTTCAGCAAAACATGAACCATGAACTTCCAGATGTTCAAACTGGTTTTAGGAAAGGCAGAGGAACCAGAGATCGAATTGCTGACATCTGCTGGATCATCAAAAAAGCAAGAGAGTTTCAGAAAAACATCTATTTCTGCTTTATTGACTATGCCAAAGCCTTTGACTGTGTGGACCACCACAAACTGTGAAAAATTCTGAAAGAGATGGGAATGCCAGACCACCTGACCTGCCTCTTGAGAAATCTGTATGCAGGTCAGGAAGCAACAGTTAGAACTGGACATGGAACAACAGACTGGTTCCAAATCAGGAAAGGAGTACATCAAAGCTGTATATTGTCACCCTGCTTATTTAACTTCTATGCAGAGTACATCATGAGAAACGCTGGGCTGGAAGAAGCACAAGCTGGAATCAAGATTGCCAGGAGAAATATCAATAACCTCAGATATGCAGATGACACCACCCTTATGGCAGAAAGTGAAGAACTAAAGAGCCTCTTGATGAAAGTGAAAGAGGAGAGTGAAAAACTTGGCTTAAAGCTCAACATTCAGAAAACTAAGATCATGGTAACCGGTCCCATCACTTCATGGCAAATAAGATGGGGAAACAGTGGAAACAGTGGCAGACTTTATTTTTGGGGACTCCAAAATCACTGCAGATGGTGATTGCAGCCATGAAATTAAAAGACGCTTACTCCTTGGAAGGAAAGTTATGACCAACCTAGATAGCATATTAAAAAACAGAGACATTACTTTGCCAACAAAGGTCCGTCTAGTCAAGGTTATGGTTTTTCCACTGGTCATGTATGGATGTGAGAGTTGGACTGTGAAGAAAGCTGAGTACCGAAGAATTGATGCTTTTGAACTGTGGTGTTGGAGAAGACTCTTGAGAGTCCCTTGGACTGCAAGGAGATCCAACTAGTCCATCCTAAAGGAGACCAGTCCTGGGTGTTCATTGAAAGGACTGATGCTGAGGCTGAAACTCCAGTACTTTAGCCACCTCATGCAAAGAGTTAACTCATTGGAAAAGACTCTGATGCTGGGAGGGATTGGGGGGCAGGAGGAGAAGGGGACGACAGAGGATGAGATGGCTGGATGGCATCACCGACTCGATGCACATGAGTTTGGGTGAACTCCAGGAGTTGGTGATGGACAGGGAGGCCTGGCATGCTGCGATTCATGGGGTCGCAAAGAGTCAGACATGACTGAGCGACTGAATTGAACTGAACTGTACTCAACAAACTTCTCCACTCTCCATCTGCTGGATTCCGCATGAGTAATTTCATCTCTGTTATCATTAAACAGTTACTCCCAGTTACTCCTCCCTCAAGTCCCTTGGAAACATCATTTAACTTTCTTTGTCTAAGGACATCATATAAGTAAAATCCATCATTCTAAGTATATCATATAAGTAAAATCGTACAGAATGTGTTTTTGGAGTCTGGCTTGTTTCACATAGCATAACACTTCCAAGATTACCACACATTGTAGCATGGTGTCAGATAATTTCATTCCTTTTTACAGCATAATAATGTTGTGTAACCATGTACAACATTTTGTTTATCCATTTATTTGTCAATGGATATTTGGTTTGTTTCCATTTCTTGATTATTGTAAGCAATGCTGGTAAGACCTTATTCAAGTCACTGCCTTCAATTATGGGGAGGGTATACACCTAGGTGGGGATTGCTCACTCATAAAGTAATTCTATTTTTAATTATTTGAAGAACTCCTAGACTGTTTCCCACCGCAGCTGCACCATTTTCTTTTATTGCACCATTCTACATGCCTAGCAAGAACATAGAAAAGTCCCAATTTTAACATCCTCATGAACACTTTGTAGGTTGGTGCATCTGAATATTACATCAAAGAGGATCCATATGCACAACGCACATGTGCACAATGATGAAAATATTTTTTTACCACATATTAAAACATGGTAAAAATGAAGACATTGTGAAAATGAAATGCTGAGTGTGCTTTCTTCCCAGATATAAAGCAGTGTGTCCAGTGCCCAGCTCAAGAGCATCCAAACAGGGAGAAAAATCACTGCCTCCCCAAAGTTGTGACCTTCCTGGTCTTTGGTGATTTTCTGGGGATGTCACTGACCAACATGACTCTGTGCTTCTGTGTCATCACAGGTGTGCTTTTGTGGGTCTTTGTGAAGCACCGAGACACCCCCATTGTCAAGGCCAATATCCAGGCTTTCAGCTATGTCCTGTTTATCTCCCTCCGCCTGTGCTTCCTCTGCTCCTTACTCTTCATTGGTCATCCCCAAACAGCCATCTGCATCCTCCAACAGATCATATTTGGAGCTTCCCTGATAGCTCAGTTGGTAAAGAATCCACCTGCAATGCAGGAGACCCAGGTCAATTCCTGGGTTGGGAAGATCCACTGGAGAAGGGAAAGGCTACCCACTCCAGTATTCTTGGGCTTCCCTTGTGGCCCAGCTGGTAAAGAATCCACCTGCAACGTGGGAGACCTGGGTTTGATCCCTGGCTTGGGAAGATCCCCTAGAGAAGGGAAAGGCTACCCACTCCAGTATTCTGGCCTAGAAAATTCCATGGAGTGTATAGTCCATGGGGTCACAAAGAGTCAGACACGACTGAGCGACTTTCACTTCACTTCACTCACTGTGACTGTTGCCACTGTTTTGGCCAAAACCCTAACTGTGATCCTGGCATTCAAGACCAGGAAACCAAGAACAACCATGACACAATTGCTGGTAACAGGAGCTGCTAACTATGTCATTCCCATGTGCTCCCTGATCCAGGTGATTATCTGTGGAGTCTGCTGGAAAGCTCTCTCCCTTTCCTTGAGATGGGCACATTCTGAGCACAAGGAGCTCCTCATGTGTGCAACAAGGGCTCAATCACTGCCTTCTACTGTGTCCTGGGATTCCTGGGCTCCATAACTCTGGGGACCTTCTCCTTGGCTTTCCTGGCCATGATCCTGCCTGACACCTTCAATGAATCCAAATTCCTGACCTTCAGCATGCTGGTGTTCTGCAGTGTCTGGGTCGCTTTTCTCCCCATCTACCACAGCACCAAGGGCAAGGTCATGGTGGCCATGGAGATCTTCTCCATCTTGGCCTCCAGTGCTGGGCTCCTAGGCTGCACCTTTGCCACAAAGTGTTATTCTGTGCTTCCCAGGTGGTGCTAGTGGTAAAGAACCTGCCTGCCAATGCAGGAGACCCTGGTTTGATCCCTGGGTCAGGAAGATCCCCTGGAGGAGGGCAGGTAAACCACTCCAGTATTCTTGTCTGCAGAATTCTGTGGACAGAGGAGCCTGATGGGCTACAGTCCATGGAGTCGCAAAGAGTCGGACACAACTGAAGTGACTGAGCATGCATGCACTCTATGTTATTCTCCTAAAACCTGAGAAGAACTCTATGAAAGGTTTGGGGATTAAAATAAATTCTCAGGGAAATAAGCTTTCAGGTTTTATCTCATAAGTCTCTATCACCATTTTGGCCTTCAACAATAAACCACTCATAAAAATAATGTTTATTCATTCAAATGTTAGAAACCATCAAACTTGCTTTACCTCTATTTATCAAGGGATTCTTCCCTCTCTTTTTAAGAGTTTTTGTGTACAACTACCCTCAGACATCAAGACTCACAGAAAGGCATTCTACCTCAGATTAATGACTTTCCTCAAAACTTTTGCTATTGATCTATTTCTTCCATCATTAAGTTAAGTATACAGTAAGGACATCCTTATTGTTCCAGCTACTCCCCTATCCCACAAAGGTTCATTTACAACTAAATACTATTCAGAATACCCTTTACTGTACCTTTCCTATTTTGTTTCTTAAACTGACAGTGTAAAAAGTCATATTTTTAATTAATTTTTTGTTGGAGTATGGTTGAACTTCTGGATGGAGCAGAAGGTCCAGGGATAAAGTAAGCTGGCAGACATGTGATGAACAGCTGACTTCTGTCCACCCAGCACCTGCGTCCCTGGCACTTTTTAGGATGATGTTTTACTATCCATCACTGGCCCCCACCTCCTTAAACACAGCAATGAGAATGTGACCCAAGGTAAACCAATTCAACTCCCTCTTCTAGGAATCTTACCCAAGTGGAGACATGTAAGTGCCGAAGGAAATGGGAGTTGTGCAAATCAATGACACACTCTGCAAATGTGGTTCATGAGTCCCCATTCAGAAGCTCCTCTGGTTTCTCTCCTCCTAGTCCCTCACATGTGGGCTGCACTGGGAACGTGGTGAGAGCAAAAGGGTACCTCACTCAGGCCCCAGTCATCAGAACTGGAGCTTGAAGGAGACTGCATTACAAGAAGGAGCTGCCCAGTTATCAGAAGTGGGACCTGAGGTCAGGGCTGGCCCGGCAATGAGAATGACCTGAGGAAGAGTGTCATAGTGCTGGCCCATGGTCAGGGAGGCTCCAAGAGCCTGGGACAGAGCTGAGCCTATAGCTCAGTGAGTGGATGGTCTGCTAGTGAATAGTCCCAGCAGGGAGAGCGCATCAGTCATGGCTGAATTCAAGAAACAGAGCCACCAGGAGCGGCCTTAGCCACTAGGAGCCACTCTACGTACATATGTATTCTATTCTATATATGTGTAGGCTATATGCGTTTGCTGGGCTTCCCTGACAGCTCGGTTGGTAAAAAAATCCACCTGCAATGCAGGAAACCCCAGTTTGATCCCTGGGTCAGGAAGATCCCCTGGAGAAGGGAAAGGCTACCCACTCCAGTGTTCTTGGGCTTCCCTTGTGGCTCAGCTGGTAAAGAATCTGCTTGCAATGCGAGAGACCTGGGTTCGATCTCTGGGTTGGGATAATCCCCTGGAGAAGGGAAAGGCTACCCACTCCAGTATTTTGACCTAGAGAATTTCATGGACGGTATAGTCCATGGGGTCGCAAAGAGTCAGACATGACTGAGCAACTTGCACGTCACTTTTCATATGGGTTTGCTACAGAGCTGTGACAGTATTAATTGTGACAGCTGGTTAAGCATCCTCTGGATGTCTATAAGGCTGTGGTCTTTGCATTGAATATCCCAGCTTGAAGTCCACAGGGCAGCCAATTGGCAAGGGAAGATGGATGTAAAATGCGGAAGAACGAGGACATGCTGAAACCCATCAGCACATGCTGGAGCCTGCGAGGACAGACCAAAACCCTCGTCAGTTCTGTTCACCTGTGACGTTGATAGTATTACTGCCGTCTCAGACTACTGCTGATGCAGTGGCTGCAAACAACAGAAATGTATTCTCTTACAGCCCTGGAGGCTAGAAGTCCAAAAGCAGTCTTACCGGGTCTCAAATCGAGGCTTAGACAGGGCTGGCTCTTTCTGAATTTTCCCAGGGAGAATCTGTGTCCTGCCTCTTTCTGCTTCTGGTGGCTGTCAGCATTCCTTGCCTGGTGACTGTGTCACTCCACTCTCTGCCTCCGCAGTCACATGGCCTTCTCTTTTGTTTCCAATTTCCCTCAGCCTCTCTCTTTTAAGGATACTTATGATTATATCAGGCTGCTCCCCCTCACTCTGGATTACTTTCCCATTTCACGATTTTTTAATTAACGAATCAATGAATTGGCTGCACCAGGTCTCAGTTGTGGCATGTGGGATCTAGTTCCCTGACCAGGGATGGAACCTGGCTCCCTGCATTGGGAGCTCAGAGTCTTAGCCCCTGGATCACCAGGGAAGTCCCATCAAGATTGTTAATCACATCCGAAAATCCCTTTGCTTTACAAGGTAACATTCACAGGGCTTGGGAGGTGGCTAGGGCTTCCCAGGTAGTGCAGTGGTAAAGAACCCACCCGCCAATGCAAGAGATATAAGAGATGTGGGTTCAATCCCTGGCTCGGGAAGATCCCCTGGAGAAGGGAATGGCAACCCACTCCATTATTCTTGCCTGGAGAATTCCATGGCTAGAGGAGCCTGTCAGGCTAGTATAGTTCATGGGATTGCAAAGAGTCAGACACGATTGAAGCAACTTAGCACACATCATGCAAGAAGCAATTATTCACTTATCACACGTAGTAAAAAGAAGAAAGGCAACTATAACTCTGGGGCCTCAAATCTGCGTGATGCAAATAATGATAGAATTATTAACACAGAAATGTCAATAAGAAGTGAAAACAGCCTGGGGGAGAAGAGTTTAACTTGGAATATGTCACAGACGATATGAGGGACTGATGGGACATCCATATGGACATGCCTGGGGGTGGGGGGTGGTAACTAGAAGTTTTGGAAAAGCATCTAACCTGAAGATCAAGATTTGAGAGCATCTGCAGAGATGTGATAGAGGAAGAGTATAAAGACTTTGAAGGTAAGATTTAGACACTTACAGTTCTATCCTCGGTGTCTAGCATGGCATCTGGCCTGTAGAAGATACTCAACAAATGTTCATGGAACGAACGGATGAAAGGAAGAACCCAGAGGAGAATGGCAGAGACCGGTAGAGAGTACGGATGATGGAGTGAACTTTGGCTGGAAGGAGAAAGCTTTCTTCTTTGAAACAAGAGGTAATAAAAGGGGGAGGAGATAGCCTATGCAAACTAATTTTGAAACATGATATATTGCATGATCTCACTTTGGACAGTTCAGGGATTATCAACATGGAAGGTGAAGTCATCAGCGAGAAATGTGACTGGGATTGGATGGAGGTTTGAGGAAAGTGAACCTAAAATGTCAGAACTTGAAAGGACCTTGGAGGGTATCTACCCCACAACCCTCATTTTACAGATAGGGCTTAGACAAAGGAATAAATCTGCTTAGGTCACCAAGCCAAATAGAGTTTGGTTCAATTCATGCAATAAATATATATTGGATGCTGACTCTCTGCCAGGCAGAGCCCACGCCAGGTGTGGGAAGTACAGTGGAGAACAAGGCAGACAGAAGCCCAGCCTCACTGAGCTTTTAGGATAGTGGGGAAGACAAAAGAGTCAGTGGGGTGCAAAACACTATGGTGGGAAAAGCTTACCTTGCTTAGGGGAGCGTGAGGTTCAACCAGAAATGAAGAGTGCAGTTGGCGAACTGGATACCAGCCCAGCTGAGAGTAGACACTGTCTTGGCTGTTAACCCAGTAACCTGGCTGTTAACCTGGGTAAGTTTATACATTTATAAATATAAATTTATATTTATTGGATATAAATATCCAGTCTCCTTGGATACTTATAATTCCAAAGAGAAGAAAAGAAGGCAACTCCCAGGACCTTGACTCTGGTTCCAACATTCCTTTGTACTTGGCTCTTTTCTTCCCATTTCCCCAGGCAGATCACAGCACAGAACAGGGAACTCCTCAGTACATCAAGTGGTCAACTGGCGGACTAAATCCTGTCCCTCTGAGCAGACGAACAAATAGGAAAAGAACTCAAACGTTTTGTTCTACTTGTCCAAGGGCATCCAGGATTAAAGAAGCTGACAGAGCAGGGAATAGCTTCTTGAAGAAAATGAGGTCTGCAATGAGATTTGATGTCCACAACGGGCGAGATGAACGGAGGGGGCAGCTCATTTTGTTCTACTCCTTTAATATGTCATCACATCTCTCTTAAGGCCAGTTGTGCTAGAAGCCAATAATAACTTAAGGCAATTACGTTTTGGAAAAGAACACATTTTAAAAGTGTGAAAAAGCATAGACCACTTATCTAGCTTGAAGTTAAACAATTCAATTCCTATGACTTCTCTCATGAAATTCTCCCTCGTCCCTCATTTTACCTATCCTTAGAACACACCTCTGCCTTCTCTCATAAGAGTTCAACAAATCTCCAGGGTACATATTCATTTCAAAGGGGCATCTCTGGCTTCTGTTGCTTTGAGGAAAGAAAGCTGGAAGCCTGCTCAGTCCACCTAGGAAATGTTTTCTTCAGCTGTTGTCACTGTTGCTACAACATGGCATTGCTAGGAGTCCAGCGGTCCACGCCCATCCCTGAGCTGGCACAGAAACTTCTCTGGGTATCAGAGGGCATAACAGAAGAAGTGTTATGTTCAGCTGTGGGCAGGTCACACCACCCATAGGCCTCAGCCTCAGAGCCTGTCAAGCCGGAGTAGGAGCAAGCCTCCATCTGCACGCAGATGAAGAAACCTGAACTCTCTGCAACTCTTACTCTTGAGGAGATGAGTTTAGTTTCCCAAGGAAGAGGTTTAGAATACTGGAGGGACTTCAGAACAGATACTGGGGGGACTTGAGAGAGAGAGAGAGGTTGAGAGAGAGTGACAATGCAAGGGGATCCCCCTCCTCAGAAGGCCTAAAATGGTGAGACTTCCTCACATCCTCCTGCTAGTCCTAGTGAAAGATTAAGGAGGGCTTCCCAACCAATGGGCCTTGACATACTGGGTGCTGCCAGTGGATGAGAAGTGGGCAAGAATTTTTGATCTTAGGATTTGGGGCAATCAAACAGGGCTTGGGGGAGCCAGAGCCCCCAGGCCAGTCACCACCAGTGGCTAGGAGACTAGATAGGGTTTTTGTTGTTGTTGTTGTTTTGTTTTCTTCAGAAGACAGAGCCTGTAGAACAGAATCTGGAATTTTGCCCTACAGTCTTAATGGGCAGCCAGCACTCAGGGCACTTCCGGCCCTACTGCGCCACTGCTTCCTGATGAGTGCTCCCAAGGGAGTGGTCCACCACTAGGACGGGGATTTGAAGGAGCAACCCACTCCAGTGTTCTTGCCTGGAGCATCCCAGGGACGGGGGAGCCTGGCGGGCTGCCGTCTATGGGGTTGCACAGAGTCAGACATGACTGAAGTGACTTAGCAGCAGCATCAGGGGAGAGAGTGAGGGGGAGAACTGCTGGGGGCACAGTGCCAGGTACCAGACTCAACTCTGTATCTTCACATGTCACATACTTAACGTCTGATACACCCTTTTCAGTTGCATAGAAGTTAGCCACATATGACTACATGTGTGTCCTGCAAATTGTTGCATTATCATGATTTCAAAATACTGTGCGTGACATGAAAAGGTTTGATTGGTATTGAAATTCATTTGTGTCATTGCAAGATATTTCATCATAGTATTTATCAATGAGAGAAAATGAAAAGCTGTTAGACTCTAAATATATTTTCAACTGTTGTAAATTTGGGGATGACTGTACAACACAACCTGTCTTTATCACTTACTCATGGGAACAAAGTTGCTTGTCAATGGTGACCTGGAAGAATTCCAAGAGTCATCACTAAAATCTTGATAGGGAACCATGTGTAATCCTTTCAAGCACAATAGCAGATGTAAAATGTTACATTGAAGGAAGCAACTTCAAGATTTTATGAAACATTTTTTAAAACATTCAACTGGTAAGTTTGACATGAATATTTACTGTTTTCTTGAATTTTTCTATTAATTTTTCTTATCATAATTATATGATAAATGTTGTCAATGAGTCCCATATAGACACCCACAAATTCCTTCCAGTTTACCCCCAGGTGTCATACAAATGTTATCACTTTCCATCTGTGTCATGAGGTACAAGAGTTGGGAAACACTGAGATAAAGTCATGTTAAGATAAGAAAAAGAGGGACTTCTATGGTGGTCCGGTGGCTAAGACTCCGCACTCCCAATGCAGAAGGCCAGGGGGTTCGATCCTTGGTCAGGGAACTAGATCCTTCATGTCGCAACTAAGAGTTAACATGCTGCAACTAAAAAAAAAAAAAAGATCTCACATGCCACAGCTAAGACCTGGCACAGTCAGATAAATAAATAAGGACTTCCTTGGTGGTCCAGCAGCTAAGACTCTGTGCTCCCAATGCTGGGGACCTGGGTTTGATATCTGGTCAGGGAACTTGATCCCACATGCTGCAACTGAGACCTGGTACAGCCAAATAAATAAAATTTTTTTAAACAGAAAAGAATAAAGAGAGTTGCTTAAACCACTTTGTTAATCAGGAATCATTTACTTGTAAGTGGTAGAAGTTCAACTCAAAGTAGCCTGAGCCAAATAAGCAATGAGGATGGGGGAGTACCTTTATTGACTCAAGAACCAAAAATGCATAAATGACAGGGATGGAGTTGGCCTTAGTGATGACTGGCCAAAGGGACACAAATACCATTAGCTGTCTATTGCTCACTACCTCTACTTCTCATTGCTGCTTCTCTTGGAATGTTTACTTTTCTACCTCCTGCTGTCAGCTAGATAAGCTAGATCTACTGGGGATAATAACCCTCAAATCTCAGTGGCTTAAAATAACAAATACTCATTTCTCACTCTTGTTTCATATCTGTCATGAGTTGGCAGGCTCTCTGCTCATGATTATTACTCATGGACCCAGTGCGATGGAAAGAGAAAGCTCCAGAGCCCTACCAACTAACTCCGTAACTAAGCGCTCTTGTCTAGAAGTGACATATCATGACCACTGTCTTAGTCAGCTTGGGCAGCTCTAACACAATACCATTGACTGAGGAGCTTAACAGAAATGTATTTCTCACAGTTCTAGAGGCTGGGAAGTCCAAGATCAAAGTGCCACCTAATTTAGTTCCTGATGAGAATTCTCTTCTTGGCTTGCAGATGGCCTCCTTCTCACTGTGTCCTTACATAGGACAGAGAGAGAGTATCTCTCTCTTTTTTTTTAAGCTGCACCCGCATGTGCAACATTGGTGGGGGTGGTGGTGTTCAGTTGCTCAGTCATCTGACTCTTTGTGACCCCGTGGACTGTAGCCCACCAGGCTCCTCTATTCACGGGATTCTCCAAGCAGGAGTACTGGAGTGGGTTGCCATTTCCTCCTCCAGGGGATTTTCCTGATTCAGGGATGGAACCTGGGTCTCCTGTGTCTCCTGCATTGGCAGTAGATTCTTTACCACTAGCACCACATGGAAAGCCCCATGTGTGGCATGCAGAATGCTAGTTCCCAAAACAGGGATGGAAGCACCCTGCAGTGGAAACATGGAGTCTTAACCTGGAACCACCAGGGGAGTCCTGAGAGCATCTCTCTTGTGCCTCTTATTTTCTTCTTCATTTTTGTCATTCTTTACTTTGCCCTTAATTTTATTTTTTCATGTCTCCTCTTATAAGGGCACTAATCCCATTCATAAGAGCTCTGCTCTCATGACCTAATGACCTCCCAAAGGCCCTGCCATCTAACACCATCACACTGGGGACTAAGGCCTCAATATATGAATTTTGAGGTGACACAAACATTCAGTACATAGTCAGTCAGTCAGTTCAGTCACTCAGTCGTGTCTAACTCTTTGCAACCCCATGAACCGCAGCATGCCAGGCCTCTCTGTCCATCACCAACTCCTGAAGTCTACCCAAATCCATGTCCATTGAGTCAGTGATGCCATCCAACCATCTCATCCTCTGTTGTCCCCTTCTCCTCCTGCCCTCAATATTTCCCAGCATCAGGGTCTTTTCCAATGAGTCAGCTCTTTGCATCAGGTGGCCAAAGTATTGGAGTTTCAGCTCCAACATCAGTCCTTCCAATGAACACCCAAGACTGATCTCCTTTAGGATGGACTGGTTGGATCTCCTTGCAGTCCAAGGGACTCTCAAGAGTCTTCTTCAACACCACAGTTCAAAAGCATCAATTCTTCAGCGCTCAGCTTTCTTTATAGTCCTCCTCTCACATCCATACATGACTACTGGAAAAACCATAGTCTTGACTAGATGGACCTTTGTTAACAAAATGATGTCTCTGCTTTTTAATATGCTGTCTAGGTTGGTCATAACTTTCCTTCCAAGGAGTAAGTGTCTTTTAATTTAATGGCTGCAATCACCATCTGCAGTGATTTTGGAGCCCCCAAAAATAAAGTCAGCCACTGTTTCCACTGTTTCCCCATCTATTTGCCATGAAGTGATGGGACCATGAAGTGATGGGACTGCATGCCATGATCTTAGTTTTCTGAATATTGAGCTTTAAGCCAACTTTTTACTCTCCTCTTTCACTTTCATCAAGAGGCTTTTTAGTTCTTCTTCACTTTCTGCCATAAGGGTGGTGTCATCTGTATATCTGAGGTTATTGATATTTCTCCCAGCAATCTTGATTCCAGCTTGTGCTTCATCCAGCCCAGCGTTTCTCATGATGTACTCTGCATAGAAGTTAAATAAGCAGGGTGACAATATACAGCCTTGACTTACTCCTTTTCCTATTTGGAACCAGTCTGTTGTTCCATGTCCAGTTCTAACTGTTGCTTCCTGATCTGCATACAGGTTTCTCAAGAGGCAGGTCAGGTGGTCTGGTATTCCCATCTCTTTCAGAATTTTCCAGTTTGTAACTACTCACAACTCACGTGGCCCCACCTAATCCCAAAGAGGCCAAGAAGTAAAATCCTACCATGTGCCACAGAAAACCAGAAAAACTTGGTTAATAGCACTAATGTCTACAACATTGGTTTACAAGGTACATGTTAAAGAGTGGGTAGTTAGAGCTTACAAAGAATAATGACATGAGTAAGTAATTTCTCAGGATTATTGTACCTGACCTTAGAAAAATCCAGTACGAAAAATGCTAATTATTAAACCAGATCAAGTCTGGGTTAGTTATTCACAGTGCATGAATTCTTTAATTTACAAAAGGATTCAGCTTAGAATCTCCTTAAAACTTTGATTTCTTTTAACACAGCTAAATGTTTATTTAGAGATCATTTATTGACGAATTCTGCAACCCTTGTGTTGAAACTTAGGTTAACTCTTATTACAAACCTTTGAATTCTTACTGTACCTCGCCTATCTCAGTGTTTCTAGCACATAACATATAAATGAAACCATAGGTTCTCTGGGGTGAGTTGTAAAGAGTTTGTGGTTAGTTACACTCGAGAAGACTTAAAGGCACAGTACAATCAAAACTGTGACATTAATTATACAGAATAAGAACTCTACAAGACTGCGACAAGAGGAATCTCTTCCTCCAGATATAAAGTGCCCCCTTTTCTCTTCAGAAGTGGCTGGTGGGATTTTCCAAGGAGACTCACTAGTTGACACGTTTACACATTAAAATGAATAACAAAGACCTGGGAAGAAACTTTATTCCCACAGCAAAGTTGTGGTTCGTCTAGTCAAGGCTATGGTTTTTCCTGTGGTCATGTATGGATGTGAGAGTTGGACTATGAAGAAGGCTGAGCGCCGAAGAATTGATGCTTTTGAACTGTGGTGTTGGAGAAGACTCTTGAGAGTCCCTTGGACTGCAAGGAGATCCAACCAGTCCATCCTGAAGGAGACCAGCCCTGGGATTTCTTTGGAAGGAATGATGCTAAAGCTGAAACTCCAGTACTTTGGCCACCTCATGCGAAGAGTTGACTCATTGGAAAAGACTCTGATGCTGGGAGGGATTGGGGGCAGGAGGAGAAGGGGACGACAGAGGATGAGATGGCTGGATGGCATCACTGACTTGATGGACGTGAGTCTGAGTGAACTCCGGGAGTTGGTGATGGACAGGGAGGCCTGGCGTGCTGCGATTCATGGGGTTGCAAAGAGTCGGACATGACTGAGCGACTGATCTGATCTGATCTGATCTGATGCCTGTCCTGAAGGAGACACCCCACACTGCTCTGGAACAAGGGCAAAGAGCACGCTTCGGGTCCAATTATCTTTGCCAATGAGCCTCAAAATCATCAGCAACCAAGGCACAGCCAAGTTTTGCTACTTCTGGCAAGGCGAGCTGAATGAAGCATTCGATCTCCCTGTGCACAAACTTTCAATCAGCCCTTGGGGATGCTGCTCATTTAGTGTTAAGCACTGGGCCAGCAAAGTTGGAGGCCTCCAAAATTAGTAGAAAACTTGGCACCAGTCTTGATGAACTTGGCATTCCACTTGAGACAGATGTGGTATTAAGAAAAATTGTACAAATCATTATATTGTGCACCTGGAACTAACATAGTACAGTTCTCTTTTTAAAAAGAGATGAGGCAAGAGGCAGTGGCCATGACACTTGAGGACACCAAAATGAAGAGGAAACGCTGGAGGTAGTATAAGTGAATAACTATACTAGAAAGTGATTCCTGCACATAACTTTATGATAATATACATTACATGGTGTTGAAACTGTCTGAAAGATTTTCATTACAAGTATGAAAAAACATAGGCTTCAACTACATGGGCAACACTACTAACCCACTGGGAACACAAGCTCCACCACCACCCTGTTGCCTCATCCTCCATCAGCTGAACTTGACTGCTTTGACCTGCGTGTATCTGGAAGATGGTGCTGCATGTATGGGTCAAATAAACAAGAAAATCAATGGAAGTTCCTTCCTGGGGCAAAAATAGCAATTTTGGGGGGTGCTGAGGTACAAGGAGAATCCTGATATCAGAAGATACAAAATGTCTGAGGTTCATTCATCCCTTTACTTAGTAATTCATTCACAACCATTTATGAACACCCATTAATTGCTAAGTCATGTGCTGGACACTGGATAAGACATCAGACATGGTCTCTGCCCTTATAGAGCTCACATCCTGGTGAGGAAGACAAGTGCACTGTCTTTTCTCTGGGGGATGGAGACAGCCCACATGGCAGATGACCTTATCAGTGCTGACCAGAAAATTCCAGGCTGGGTGATGAAGATTACATTTCTGCTGAAGGTCAAAACTGCAATATGTTAGGTATTAAATCTAGGTTTGGTACCATGGGCCTTCAGTACAGTGACACCATTTTGGGCCCGGATCTTTCCTTTGTTTTAACAAGGTAGTGGAGAGCCTTGCAGGCCCTAGAATTAGAACTTGGACTTTATCCTAATGGCAGTAGGAATGGGAATGAGATTTCTGTTTGTTTTAATTTTTCGTGGTATAGCTTCCTTACAATGTTGTGTTAGCTTCTTCTGTACAGCAAATTATGGCCTTAGTCATGTCCGACTCTTAGAGACCTCATGGACTGTAGCCTGCCAGGCTCCTCTGTCCGTGGGATTTCCCAGGCAAGAATACTGGAGTGGGTTGCCATTTCCTTCTCTAGGGCTCTTCCCAACCCAGGGATTGAACCTGTGCCTCCCATGTCTCCTTCACTGCAGGCAAATTCTTTACCCACTGAGCCATCAGGGAAGCCCATGTGTATATATATGC
Source organism: Bubalus bubalis (assembly GCF_019923935.1). Lineage (NCBI taxonomy): Eukaryota > Metazoa > Chordata > Mammalia > Artiodactyla > Bovidae > Bubalus > Bubalus bubalis. Next base: position 131,866,791 of record NC_059181.1, on the reverse strand, counting down.
CCTCTTTTTTTTGGATTTCCTTCCCATTTAGGTCACCACAGAGCATTGAATAAAGTTCCCTGTGCTATACAGTAGGTTCTCATTAATTATTTATTTTATACATAGTAGTACATATATGTTAATCCCAATTTCCCAATTCATCCCACCACATCTTCCTCCGTTGGTTTCCATACATTTGTTCTCTATGTCTGTGTCTCTATTTCTGATTTGCAAATAGGTTTGTTTGTACCATATTTCTAGATTCCACATATATGCGTTAATATATGATATTTATTTTTCTCTCTCTGACTTACTTCAGTCTGTACGACAGTCTTCTGATCCATCCGTGTCTTTACAAATGAGCCAATTTCATTCCTTTTTATGGCTGAGTAATATTCCATTGTATATGGGTACCACATCTTCTTTATCCACTCCTCTGTGGATGGACATTTAGGTTGCTTCCATGTCCTGGCTATTGTAAATAGTGTTGCAGTGAACATTGGGGTACATATACCTTTGTGAATTATGGAGTGAGTTTTTCTAAAGACAAATGGCTCCTTCTTCTTCACCATGTGCACAGCCATGCATCTGACAGGCTTGTATTCTGTGGCTAAGAATCCTATATTTCCACCTAAGTTTTATGACACAATAACTTACAAGACAGAGAAAGAGTCTCTGCTGTGCACCTCTGCAGTGCAGACTTCCCACACTCAACAATGTCTGACTCTCCTCGCCTTCCAGGCACATAGCAAATTATACTTATCCATCCATCATGAACTTGGTCAGGGCCACGTGACAAGATTGGCCAGTGGTTTGCAGGCTGAAGTGATATGTATCACTTCTGGAAGAGAGTATTTAATTGCTTGTGCAAGATCCTTAAACTCTCTCTCTTCTCATGTTACATCAGCTAAGTTTAAAACAACCAGATGTTTAAGAGGGTACAATTATCGGATGTCAAAGTCACCATCAGTTGGGATGGAATAGTTACACAGAGGTACAATTGTGCTAGGAAGTCCCTCAGACCTACCTTGGACATGAGGGGCAAATACATCTCTGTTGAATTAAGGCAGTAACATTGAAAGTTATTTACCATATCATAACCTAGAATATCCTCATATCCTCAACTAATTGTCCCTACAAACTTGGAGGGACAAGAGGAGGCAGGTGGCCAGCTTTAACTAAATTGTCCATTCTTTTCCTCTGCCTAAGAAACAGCTAACACCCTTCTCTCCTCCCTGCATCTTTTTTTTCTGATAGATTATCTATCACACACAGACACTCTCCTTCCATTTCCCACCTATACCCACTATACAAACTTCCTCATGTTAAAACAAATTGTTCTAAAACTTGATATTTTAAGATGCTTATTTGAAATATCCTGTTCTTATATCAAATAATAAGTGAAAACTTGATGGACAGTGATCACTAATTTTCTAATTTAAAAACCAAAAGAGAGCCCCTTCAAGTACCATGCTCTTCCTTACTCATATTCTTCCTTATTCATTATTCTTCCTATTCAGTGTCTCTTTGATGTGTTAAAATACCTCAGCTTGGGCTTCTTAGTCAGCCAAAACATAAGACCAAAAAATATAAAGCTAAACAATTGACTCCATTGTACTAAGGGCAATGGACCAAAACGATTGCATTTCTGGCATATACTGGTAGAATGGAAAAAGCATCATTGGAATAAAATATTGCCACAGAGGTGCCTGTTTTTTATAAGCAAATGTGTTGGCAAGACCTATGCAGCAATAGGCAGCTTTTATGAAAGGCATCATTGTAGGTTAGCAACTTTTGTTCCACTTAAACTATCCAAGAGAACATGGAAGACAAAGGAGAGAGTCAGTTGGAATCTGCCTCTTATGATGGAAAGTTAACAAGGTACCTAGAATGAATTGTGAGGCCTAGGGATTTTGGGGAAATATTGGTGGCTAAAAGTTGAGAAGGTTGTTATTTACAAAATACAAGCACAGAGCTCAGGAAACAGAAATATGAATTCATCTTTAGTTCACATTGCTCCTTTTTGGGGAGAGGTTGGGGAGAACCCTTACTTTGTATGTTTGGACCCCTTCAGTCCCAAACATGTAAAATAAATATTGATGCTTTGTTCTTGAAGGAAACAATGAAGCAACTTGAATGAAGATGTTTTTAGACTGATGGACTGACTTCTGTTTGTTAATATGTGTGCTCAGTTGCTCAGTCATGTCCAACTCTTCATGACCCCATGGACTATAGCCTGCCAGGCCCCTCTATCCATGGGATTATCCAGGAAAGAATACTGGAATGGATTGCCATGCCGTCCTCCAGGGGCTCTTCCCAACCCAAGGATCAAACGCACGTCTCCTCAGTCTCCTGCACTGGCTGATGGATTCTTTACCATTGCGCCACCTGGGAAGCCCATTTGGTAATATGAATTGTTCCAAAACTTGTTGGGTGTAGTTGAACTAGAGTTACCTTATGTTTCTGTAGATTGTTTTCTTTTGCCCTGGGGGACTGTCTTTTGCCTTATAACTACTGTTTATTCTTGTGGAAATACATGTTTGAGTGATCACGTACAAGAGATGAGAAATTGAGCCTGAAAGAATAAACAGGAATGGCTTTCATCTTCCAGAAGAGATTAAAAATAAAATGGGATGGAACTAAATGCTAGCTTCCTAATTCTGGTCATTGAGGGCTAGATTATTTGAACAATCTTCCTACTGCAAACAACTGAAAACCCTGCATAAAAATATAAAAATGACCCCCTTAAAAGCATAAAAGACACAATAAGACGGTGGGGAATTACCAGGCCAATAGTGAAGGGACGATACTCACCAGAGAGTTGAATAGAACAAAAGGAACTTTTTTCCTGGGGTTTTTTGACAGTTCCAAAAGTTTCAAATTTTCACTTTGGAAACTCACAGAACAAGTGGCAGCAGGTCAGAAGTTAAAGCCCAGAGCTCTCACAGACAGGAGACTCTCCCCATAGCAAGCTTGGACCCCAAAGTGCTACACCCTCAGGAAAATGGTGAACCTGAATTGGGACAGTCCTTACATGGGGTTACAGCCCAAGTCTGACTCTCTGGGTCATTCAGAGAACTTCAGTCCTTTAACTAGACTTGAAACAGTGCTGTATTGCTGGTATCCCCAGTGCCTAACAGAAACAAATCCATATCCTCTTTTGGAGGAAGACACCTTTACTCTTTTTTTTTTTTTAATTGAAGTATAGTTAATTTACAGTGTTGTGTTAGGTTTTTGGTGTACACCGAAAACATGGGTTTGATCCCTGGTCCGGGAAGATTCCACATGCCACAGAGCAGCTAAGCCATGCTCCACAACTGCTACTGCTCACTGCAGTATTTCCCAATGCTTGCAACAGAGCCTAGCATGTGGTCAGTACATAATAAATATTTCCTAAAGGAATGGATAAAAAGAGTTTTGCTGTTTTCTCATAGGGGCAGTTGCCTGCGTGGGTTCACATTAGTCTAGTATCTGATCCTCACTTCTGGAGGTCTAGAAACTTGGTTCAGTCAGGGTACCAAGAGTTGCTCAGTCTCTGCAGAACTATTGCACACTAAAACTGGCAGGAAGCTCTTTTTTGTAGTAGGGTGCCTGGTGAAAAGAGTAACTTGAAAAAAATCACTATTTTCTTAATTAAAAAACTGCCATCTTCTTCCCTGTAGAGGAGATAGAGAAAATTCTGTTGGATCACATCCATCCAGGCAGAATCTCTTGAAGAGTACCCCTCTCTCAGAGGAGAGATGTGGAGATGGTTATTACTCTGGGTAAAGAGATGACAGGATCTTTTATATCCTCACAACACCTGCCCCTCAGGCACGCAGAGCTGGGAAAAGGGCACAGAGCCTTCTGGAATGGAAGGCATGGGAAGGGGAACCACTCACTTTCAGATTCTAAGTTCAGGAAACTGTCAAGTTAGATCCAACCTCAAAGTCCCTGTTTTTCTACCCACAAGTCAATATGATTATCAATCTTCTCCATTTTTATCAATCTAAGATGATGTCCATCTAAGTGATCTCAGTGTTGTATTAATTTTTATCTCTTTGATTGCTAGTGAGGCTGAGCATTTTTATGTGTCTATTGGTCATTTGGGGTTATTTTAACAAATTATTCTTTCATATAAGTTGTGGAAATAAAACCACCATCTTGGAAATTTTTCAGTATGCCTTTTGTCATGGATTAGCAGGCAAGAAGAAATGAGAGGGATTAAGTGAAACCAGCCAGAATTCAGCAACTGTCACACTCTCAGATCTTAGCACATCAGTTCTACATTTCTTTTCAAGTGGGTACAAAGATCTATCCTCATATCTTTTCAGGTGTTCTTTTGAGATTCATAGGAAAGAGAGACCATTGTGCTCATATGTAGACATATTTCAAAAGGTTAATGTACATTTGAAAAGTGGTTCAAGTATACATTCTGAAAACAAAGGCAGCAAAATAAAGACAGTAAAATATTCATCTGAACAGAGATTCAGGTATATATATTTGAGAATAGTCAATCTTTGTCCAGAAAAACAAAGGAGATTAAAGAAGTAAAGTATTAGAGGATTTTTAGTTGAGTTTTTAACATTTATAATACATGACAAAGTTATCTGATTATAGAGAATCTAATTAGATTATCAACATCCACTAGCCATTTTCTAATTCTTGTGTTGGGTTTTTTCTTATTGGTTTTAAAAGAGCTCTTTATATATTAAATAAAATTTCCCTTTATCATAAATATTACAAATATTTTCCACAGATCATTGTTTTTATTTTAGTTTTCATGGGCTATTAGGAAGCTATACATTTTTATGTAGCCATATTTCTCAATCTTTTTGTTGTTTCTGAGTTTAGAATCAGTTGAACTCAGTTCAGTCACTCAGTCATGTCCGACTCTTTGTGACCCCATGAATCGCAGCATGCCAGGCCTCCCTGTCCATCACCAACTCCCAGAGTTCACTCAAACTCACATCCATCGAATTGGTGATGCCATCCAGCCATCTCATCCTCTGTCATCCCATTTTCCTCCTGCCCCCAATCCCTCCCAGCATCAGAGTGTTTTCTAATGAGTCAACTCTTTGCATGAGGTGCCCAAAGTACTAGAGTTTCAGCTTTAGCATCATTCTTTCCAAAGAACACCCAGGGCTGATCTCCTTCAGAATGGACTGGTTGGATCTCCTTGCAGTCCAAGGGACTCTCAAGAGTCTTCTCCAACACCACAGTTCAAAAGCATCAATTCTTCGGTGCTCAGCTTTCTTCACAGTCCAACTCTCACATCCATACATGACCACTGAAAAAACCATAGCCTTGACTATACTTTACAATATCTTCCCCATCTCAAGATTATCAAAATGTTTACTTATATTTTCTTCTACTATTTTCATTTTAATTTTAAATATTTGCTCCATCTGGAATTTATTCAGTATAAGGAATGAAGTAGGGCTCAGCTTCCCCCCTCCAAAGGTTAACTAATTGTTCCACAATCATTTCCTGAAGAGTCCATTCTTTCTATATTGATTTGAAATGCTACTTGTACCATATAATTAATTTCCAAAGAGATTTGGATCTTTTCTGAACACTATTCTAATTTGTGAATTTTAAATGAAGTTCTATTTTTCCTGTTGTTTCCACTCACCACTCTGAATGTTCCTTTCTGATATCATGGTATCTCTAAGACCAAGCAAAGAAATACATGGTTCAGGGATATTTCATCCAAGCTATGTGTATCATCCTTGACCAACAAGAGAAAACACCTCTCTAGTGATCAGTGGTATACAAAACCCTTTTGTGATTTAACTCTTATTACTTTCCAACATCATCTCTGGCCACTTTTCATTCTCTCCTCCCATCACCATCAGCCTTTAAGTTCCCCAAAACATGTTGTCATTTCACATCTTCTTGTCTTGTACTTGCTATTCATTCTGCCTGGAAGCTCTTCTCTTCTTTGTCCACCTGGCAAAGTCCTAGTCAATCCTTTTCCACCCAGTCATACATATAAATTGCCTGTCACTCCTTCCATCTCATGATGCTTGTCCCTTAAAGAGTGAACTCTTTGACTCAGGACTATCTTATTCATTTTTGTATTTTCAATGCCTAAAACAATGAGCACACAGATGTTCAACTAATGTTTGTTGAATGAAAGAGTTCATTCAAATCATGCAATGTTTCCATTGTTATCGGTGTTTTTACACTGCCTTGAGGTGGTTTGCATTCAGCAATTTTTCAAAAAAAAGTTTATTTCAACCAATATATCACTCCTTCCCACCCCATCCCATTGATCTAGTAGACTTTTCTGAACTGGATAGGCGTGAGAATAGGACAAAAGCGGCAAAGGGGGAAGGAGAAAATGAGTAGTCTCCTTAAAGCAGCATAACCATGTCAGACAATGTCAGTGGAGGGTGCGTGCGAGCGTGCTCAGTTGCCTCGGTCGTATCTCTTTGTGACCCTGTGGACTGTAGCCCACCAGGCTCCTCTATCCATGGGATTCTCCAGGCAAGAATATTGGAGTGGGGTGCCATGCCCTCCTCCAGGAGATCTTCCTGACCCGGGGATTGAACCCACATCTCCTCTGTCTCCTGCCTTGCAGTGGGATTCTTAACCGCTGAGTCACTGCAGAAGCCTCCAGTGGAGGGTAATAAGATTCTATTTCCGTATATATTTTTCTGAATTCATTGCTAAAAGCAGCAGAGTATCAATACTGTAATAGTAGGGTATTGAAATTGTCATATGGAATTTAGTCAGATATGGTGCTGCTTTGATTGGACAGATATTAAAAAATAATTAAGTAACTTCCCTGTCAGTCCAGCTGTTAAGACTCTGTGCTTTCAATGCAGGGGACATGGGTTCAATCTCTGGTTGGGCAACTAAGACCCCCCCCCCCCCCACGACATGTGGTGCAGCCAAAAAAATATTGTGAGCTGTTTTTTATACTGATAGGCACTTTATGGTATAATTTTGAAACTAGAGACAGTTTCATAAAATAATGCTCATTAGGGCCCAAAGAGATCTTTATTTGCATGAACTATCAATACATCTCTAAAAAATAAACATTTTAATAGCAAATGTGAGCTTTAAAGTCTTCTCAAAATTTTACCAAAAATATGGCTGACATAGAAATGTGCTTATGCATTCAAATCCCCTCTCTCTAGGGACCAGTCATTTTAATCTGCTTTAGACACACAGTTCTTGGAGTCAATTGTATTATAAAATGACTTGAATTCTTTCAAGTTGTTCTCCACATATTTTTTTAATCTCAATATTTCCCTTAAAAATTTTCCTCTTGATTTATCAGCATATGTTCTACCATATCCAACCATTATCTAATTTTATAGAAACAAAAGAAGGTGAGGTTATTACTAGGTGATGAAGACAGGGTCAATTTGTGTCAAAACCAGCAGTGAAAACTCCATAATTCATTTTGTTTCTCTTAAACATATTTCTTAGAAGTGGAATATATAGAGACTTCCTGAAAACCTAGTGTATTTACTTTTCATGACCTTTTCTGGTGGTATTTTTCCCAGAATGATGGAGGAAATAGGAAGGTTTATCTGGATAAATTGCTTTGAACCAAGTCAAGGCAGGAAATCTGGCCACTGAGTTATTTCCACACTCTGATGATTTGTTTGGAACAACTGAGGAAGGACGAGCAGTAGCTTTGTATATTTCACTGTGGCGGAGCTGTTCAGCCTCCACCACTGGTCTTATCAGCAGACATCAATCAGGAGGTGGCTAGGATGTCACTGGCGAGAAGGGAAGAAACATGACGTGGTAGTGGTAAGCCTCTCTCTGACATGGTGCTCATGGTCTGTTTTTACCGTCTATCTTGGTCTTTTAAAATGTCCTATGTTTACATGTCACAGAATAAATAGAATCATGATTTATATTTTACCAGCCTTCTCCCACACAACATCTTTTATATGGGTAATCTGATCTCACTAAACTGAGAGACATTTATGCTAATCTTTGATGTCATCACCATGAAGAAAAAAGTGAAAGTAAAAGTGTTAGTTGCTCACTTGTGTCCAACTCTTTGTGACCCCATGGAATGTAGCTCACCAGGCTCCTCTGCCCCTGGAATTCTCCAGGCAAGAATACTGGAGTGGGTAGTCATTTCCTTCTCCCCAGGATCTTTGTGACCCAGGGATCGAACTTGGGTCTCCCACACTGGCAGGCAGATTCTTCACCATCTGAGCCACCATATCTTACAACAAATACTATTGAACACCATCTTGGCCAGGCTCTGTTAATAATACTCCAAAGGAATGAATCTAATAAGAAATTTCCTGGCATCAGACCAGCCAGAGAGCTATTTCGGGGTAGGAGGAAAAGGCTACACAGATGACTGGCTCTTCTGATGCAGTTACAATGTCTTTTCCTCAGTATATTCCCTAATCTTGATCCTTCAGTCAACTGAAGATTTATTTACAGGATTCCACAAGAATGAGGAAAGTTGGTATGAGTATAAGCTTTTATAGTACTTTGAAAAGAAAACAGAGGATCATATAAAATAAAAATTAGGAAAAAGAAAACAGAGGATTTAATCTTTGCCATTAAGATTTTTGCTGAAGCTTTCTTGGAACTGAAGTTAGGGGAGCTTTCAGAACTCGTGGCAACAACCTGAACTAAGTGAGGTAACTTCCAGGAGCCTCTCACCATCTCATTCCATACCTCATCATTCACCTCCATAGACCTCCAAAGGGGGCTATTGCCCATACTCTGTACTCAAGATCTTTTCTGATTTCTCATCCAAGTTTACCAGTCTTAGAATAAGATACACCAATCTATGCTAAGGTATTAATGCTCATACAGTATTTCAAAGAGCAGTTGCACCCAAATAGGGTACTCCAGATAGCATACACTTTTACAAAAGGAATTTGTGGAGCAATATTCATAAAAATGACCAGGGGAGATGAGATTCTTTTGGTCCATCTGTGGTGGGGCAGGACTTGGAGGCGCTGGGCTTAATTAGATCCCTGCTGCATACATTTCTTCAAACAACTTCCTTGTTGAGACACAGTAGATGGACTTGTAACTATATGCCCTTCCATAGCCCCTACAGTCTTCATACTACATGACACACCTTCGTAACTCAAGTGAGGGCTGAGACCATATCTAATACTTCTTTTCTGCCCATGGCACTTAGTCAAACCTATGCAGAGGAAACGTTCAATGTTCTTTTAGGAACTGAAGCAACACTTGATACTTAACTCTGAGAGAATGTTCAATATCACCTGGTTTGTGTGTTTTACACAGCAATTAAATCTCCTCTTTCTGCTCTGTATTATGGTTCTTGCCATTTCCTATGGTAGGTAACCCCTGAGGTGTCTGCACAGCTTACAGTGCTTGCGTCTCTCAGTACTATTCTTCTACTTATATGGATAGGAAGCCATGTTTACTCCATGGGACTCTGTCTCCATGGTTATTTATTAGACTAGGGGTTGTGTCTGCCAGAGTTAGCCAATCAGATTTTCTCTCTGGGGACTTTTTCATGGGGCCTAGAATCAGCCAGCCAGTCACTGTGTAGACAGAGGAGGCAAGAAACTCATTCTGTAAGGAGACAGAAGCAAAGGTGAGAGGCCAACAAAGAATATGCTTCTTGGGTTCTTTGCTGGCTTTCTGGTTACTGACTATGCCAAAGCCTTTGACTGTGTGGATCACAATAAACTGTGGACAATTCTGAAAGAGATGGGAATACCAGACCACCTGACCTGCCTCTTGAGGAACCTGTATGCATGTCAGGAAGCAACAGTTGGAACTGGACATGGAAAAACAGACTGGTTCCAAATCAGGAAAGGAGTATGTCAAGGCTGTATATTGTCACCCTTCTTGTTTAACTTCTATGCAGAGTACATCATGAGAAACACTGGGCTGGAAGCACAAGCTGGAATCAAGATTGCTGGGAGAAATATCAATAACCTCAGATATGCAGATGACACCACCCTTATGGCAGAAAGTGAAGAAGAACTAAAGAGCCTCCTGATGAAAGTGAAAAGGGGAGTGAAAAAGTTGGCTTAAAGCTCAACATTCAGAAAACTAAGATCATAGCATGCAGTCCCATCACTTCATGGTCCCATCACTTCATGGCAAATAGATGGGGAAACAGTGGAAACAGTGGTTGACTTTATTTTGGGGGGCTCCAAAATCACTGCAGATGGTGATTGCAGCCATGAAATTAAAAGACGCTTAATCCTTAGAAGGAAAGTTATGACCAACCTAGACAGCATATTAAAAAGCAGAGACTACTTTGCCAGCAAAGGTCCATCTAGTCAAGGTTATGGTTTTTCCAGTAGTCATGTATGGATGTGAGAGTTGGACTATAAAGAAAGCTGAGCACTGAAGAATTGAAGCTTTTGAACTGTGGTGTTGGAGAAGACTCTTGAGAGTCCCTTGGACTGCAAGGAGATCCAACCAGTCCATTCTGAAGGAGATCAGCCCTGGGATTTCTATGGAAGGAATGATGCTAAAGCTGAAACTCCAATACTTTGGCCACCTCATATGAAGAGTTGACTCATTGGAAAAGACTCTGATGCTGGGAGGGATTGGGGGCAGGAGGAGAAGGGGATGACAGAAGATGAGATGCTTGGATGGCATCACTGACTCAATGTACATGGGTTTGGGTGAACTCTGGGAGTTGGTGATGGACAGGGAGGCCTGGCGTGCTGCAGTCCATGGGGTCGCAGAGTGGGACACGACTGAGCGACTAAACTGAACTGAACTGAGCTGGTTCCTGGTTCTAGTTTCTGCCTGAAATCCAGCTACATTCTTGCCTGTAGACACCATGAGGCCTCCACCAGTTCCTTTTGTAAATGACAATGTATAGGTTTTTGGCTTAAGCTGGCTTAAGACACTATTTACTATGTAAAACCAAAATCTTACCCAATTCACCTCCCAGTATCCAAGTCTACCAAAAGGGAGTGGGGCAACTAAACTGGTTGGCTGGCACAATTTACACACCTAGCATTAGAGAGCTGGACAAGTGGTGGCATGGCTTGTGACTTGTTACATGCATAGTAACCATTCAGGAATCCAAGAAGCTGTGATCTAAGATCCAGTCATCATTTACAGACTCAGGGGACATGAAGAAGGTCTAGTCTCATTACCAAAGAATGCTTCTTGTATTATGTGGTGTGTTTTTTTTTTTAAGTGGATGTAATTTATAATCATGTTTGAAGCTGTTTAATTTTTTAAATGCAGAATTTGACAGTACAGGGACTTCTCTGGTAGTTCAGTGGCTAAGATTCTGTGCTCCCAATGCAGGGGACCCTGGGTTCGATCCCTGGTCAGGGAACTAGGTCCCACATGCTGCAACTAAAGATCCTGTGTGGCACAACTAAGGCATGGTACAGCCAGATAAATAAATATTTTTTAAAAAAGAATTTGACACTAGGAAACAACATGCTAAGAAGAAAAAAAACTTGAACATCTCACTCAAAATCTAAGGATTAACTGCAGCTCGCATTTACAGGGAAGAAGAGAAGAACTCTATCTACAACTCTCACGAAAGGTGGCAAATATCAGTTCGTGTGAAAATGGACATTGGCTAATGACTAAAAGATAACCTGTGTTAGAGAATGGGTTTGTATTAGGCCAACCATTACTATTTCATTATAATAAGCATATTCTTATTGAGATATTTTCCATATTTTCTGTAAAATTTATACTAAGTACCCTGATGCGAGTCTGCCTAGTTCTTTTCCTTAAGTGTGGTTTCTGGTTCATATCTGGAGCAATCCTTTCATCTTTCTAAATTTACCTTCTCTGTTAGGTTTGTCTTGCCCCGAAGGAAACAGTTCTCCACCAAAACCCAGCATCCTTCTTCCAAATTGAATCTTTCTTTTTTTTTTTTTACCCCCAGCTTTAGTTATTTTTACATGTTTTTAGTAAGTTTAGGGGCTTCCCCAGTGGCTCAGCAGTAAAGAATCTGCCTGCAATGCAGGAGCCGCAGGAGCCGTGGGTTCGATCCCTGAGTGGGGAAGATCCCCTGGAGGGCAACCCACTCCAGTATTCTTGCTGGAGATTCCCACAGACAGAGGAGCCTGGAGGGCTGCAGTCCATGGGGTTGCAAAGAGTCAGATACAACTGAAGCAACTTAGCTCCACTCATTCTGCCAAGATTAACATTTTATATGACCATGGTGTATTCATCAAAACTAAGAAAACAACATTGGTACATTATTATTAACTAAACTCCAGACTTAGATTTCACCAGTCTTTTCCACTAATGTCCATTTTCTGTTCCAGGATCCAATCTAAGATACAGTACTGAATTCAGCAGGCCTTTCTTTTAATCCACCATAGACATCCAGGAACATGAGGGAAACCCATCTTTTATTCAGAACACCCTTTATTATGGGTTTCCCTGGTAGCTCAGACGGTAAAGAGCCTGCCTACAATGTGGGAGACCCCAGTTCAATTCCTGGGCCAGGAGAAGGAAATGGCAACCCACTCCAATATTCTTGCCTGGAAAATTCCATGGACAGAGGAGCCTGGTGGGCTACAGTTCATGGGTCACAAAGAGTCGGTGATGCCATCCAACCATCGCATCATCTGTTGTCCCCTTCTCCTCCTGCCCTCAATCTTTCCCAGCATCAGGGTCTTTTCAAATGAGTCAGCTCTTCACATCAGGTGGCCAAAGTACTGGAGTTTCAGCTTCAACATCAGTCCTTCCAATGAACACTCAGGACTGATCTCCCTTAGGATGGACTGGTTGGATCTCCTTGCAGTCCAAGGGACTCTCAAGAGTCTTCTCCAACGCCACAGTTCAAAAGCATCAATTCTTCGGCACTCAGCTTTCTTTAGAGTCCAACACTCACATCCATACATGACTACTGGAAAAACCATAACCTTGACTAGATGGACCTTTGTTAACAAAGTGATGTCTCTGCTTCTTAATCTGCTGTTTAGGTTGGTCATAACTTTCCTTCCAAGGAGTAAGCGTCTTTTAATTTCATGGCTGCAATCATCATCTGCAGTGATTTTGGAGCCCCAAAAATAAAGTCTGACACTGTTTCCACTGTTTCCCCATCTATTTCCCATGAAGTGATGGGACCACATGCCATGATCTTAGTTTTCTGAATGATGAGCTTTAAGCCAACTTTTTCACTCTCCTCTTTCACTTTCATTAAGAGGCTTTTTAGTTCTTCTTCTCTTTCTACCATAAGGGTGGTGTCATCTGCATATCTGAAGTTATTGATATTTCTCCTGGCAATCTTGATTCCAGCTTGTGCTTCCTCCAGCCCAGTGTTTCTCATGATGTACTCTGCATAGAAGTTAAATAAGCAGGGTGACAATATACAACTTTGATGTACTCCTTTTCCTATTTGGAACCAGTCTGTTGTTCCATGTCCAGTTCTAACCATTGCTTCCTGACCTGCATACAGATTTCTCAAGAGGCAGTTCAGGTGGTCTGGTATTCCCATCTCTTTCAGAATTGTCCACAGTTTATTGTGATCCACACAGTCAAAGGCTTTGGCATAGTCAAAAAATCAGAAATAGATGTTTTTCTGGAACTCTCTTGCTTTTTTGATGATCCAGCAGATGTTGGCAATTTGATCTCTGGTTCCTCTGCCTTTTCTAAAACCACCTTGAACGTCTGGAAGTTCATGGCTCATGTATTGCTGAAGCCTGGCTTGGAGAATTTTGAGCATTACTTTACTAGTGTGTGAGATGAGTGCAATTGTGCAGTAGTTTGAGCATTCTTTGGCATTGCCTTTTTTTGGGATTGGAATGAAAACTGACCTTTTCCAGTCCTGTGGCCACTGTCGAGTTTTCCAAATTTGCTGGCAGATTGAGTGCAGCACTTTCAGAGCATCATCTTTTAGGATTTGATAGCTCAACTGAAATTCCATCACCTCCACTAGCTTTGTTCATAACTAGCTTTGTTTGTAGTGATGCTTCCTAAGGCCCATTTGACTTCACATTCCTGGATGTCTGGCTCTAGGTGAGTGATCACACCATCATGATTATCTGGGTCGTGAAGATCTTTTTTGTACAGTTCTTCTGTGTATTCTTGCCACCTCTTCTTAATATCTTCTGCTTCTCTTAGGTCCATAACATTTTTGTCCTTTATTGAGCCCATCTTTGCATGATATGTTCCTTTGGTATGTCTAATCATCTTGAAGAGATCTTTAGTCTTTCCCATTCTATTATTTTCCTCTATTTCTTTGCACTGATCACTGAGGAAGGCTTTCTTATCTCTCCTTGCTATTCTTTGGAACTCTGCATTCAAATGGGTATATCTTTCCTTTTCTCCTTTGCTTTTCGCTTCTCTTCTTTTCACAGCTATTTGTAAGGCCTCCCCAGACAGCCATTTTGCTTTTTCACATTTCTTTTTCTTGGGGATGGTTTTGATCCCTGTCTCCTATACAATGTCATGAACCTCCATCCACAGTTCATCAGGCACTGTGTCTATCAGATCTAGTCCCTTAAATCTATTTCTCACTTCCACTGTATAATCATAAGGGATTTGATTTAGGTCATACCTGAATGGTCTAGTGGTTTTCCCCACTTTCTTCAATTTAAGTCTGAATTTGTCAATAAGGAGTTCATGATCTAATTAAATTATTGGAAAACATTTTTTTCTGAATTATATTCTACTGTGCACAAAATGATTAATGATACCATTAGATGTACTGTTTAAAAAATTTTGTGCATCATACACTTGGACATGCAGAAAACACTTGGAATTTTAAAAAATTAGATAGTACAATGGATTTATGCTTTTGTTTTACTTATTTACAGAATCAGTTTTATATTTCTATGTTAGGAAAAAAAAACTATTCCCAAACTTACTGGCTTAATAGTACAAACATCATTTATTTGGCTCACAATTCTTTGGGTTGGCAATTTAGTCTGGGCCCAGCAGGGCAGAGAACTAGTGCTGGGCAGGGAAACACTAACTGTAACTGACCAGTGACTGAAGTTTCAGTGTGGACAATCTGAGAGCGTAAAACTGCAGGGAGACCCAGCCATCAGGAGTACCCCAGACTTTTGTGAGACTGCATCTCTATCACGATCTTACAGTGAATGTCAGAGAACAATCCCCTTCCACTTCCAGCAAGGGGAGGGGAAAAGGAAATACACGGGCGTATTCTGTTCTTAACAAGCTCGCCCTCAGGAAAAACTATTTAACCAAAGCCTAACTTGCTGGGGTTTTATCAGAGCCTAACTGACTTGGGGAAAGGAAATATTCAAATACAGCCAACTCTAGCCTTCCACCTGGGAAAAAGGAAATACCCAACTCCAATCCACTCAAGCCATCTTGTACCACCAAGGGGGTAGGAAAAAACAGAGAAGGACATGTGAAGTTCACAGTCCACAGGGACAGGCCTGCTTTCCTCAGATCTAGAGTCTGAGATCTGTCAACTGAAAAAAAATGTACAACCTAGAAGTTGAGAATTATGTATTTGAAGGAATTTCTGAGGACTTAAACCTGGAAGACAGCCTCTCAGATAGCTCTGAGGGACTGCTCTGAAGAGGTAGGGGAGGAGCCAGGATAAATAGGAGTTCTGCAACAAAAACCCGGTAGTTGGAACATCAAAACATTACCGTTAATTAAGAAAACCAGACAGGACTTCCCTGATGGTACAACGGATAAGAGTCCACCTGCTGGTCAAGAAGCAACGGCTAGAACTGGACATGGAACAACAGATTGGTTCCAAATTAGGAAAGGAGTACGTCAAGGCTGTATATTGTCACCTTGCTTATTTAACTTCTATGCGGAGTACATCATGTTAAATGCCGGGCTGACTGAAGCACAAGCTGGAATCAAGATTGCCGGGAGAAATATCAATAACCTCAGGTATGCAGATGACACCACCCTTAAGGCAGAAAGAGAAGAAGAACTAGTTAAAGAGCCTCTTGATGAAAGTGAAAGAGGAGAGTGAAAAAGCTTAAAACTCAGCATTCAAAAAATGAAGATAATGGCATCTGGTCCCATCACTTCATGGGAAATAGATGGGGAAACAATGGAAACAGTGAGAGACCTTATTGTCTCACTTACAAGCATGCTATTTCTAGCATGGAATACCTTTTGTCTTATGCATCATAACCATTACTGATAATGCATTAAACTGATCAGGTGCAAGATTAAATATAGGGGAAAAAAAAGACAAGAAAGACTCTTAAGATAAACTATTCCAAGCTTTGCATCAGAAAATGGCTGAGCAGAAGTATAAATTAAAGGAAAAAAAGTCAACAACAGCAGCAGAAAAACAGCATTTGTGATTTACAATTAGAGTCAAAACTAGATTTCTTATTGTATTAGTAGATGATCAATAGCATAAGAATGGAAAATGTACTGAGAATAAAGACATATGTTAAACTTGGTGAATCTTATGGAGACACACCAAAAATACACAATGTACTCTGTACTATGTTGAACGTATTAAACCTGAGTACAAGCCTGGTTCCTGAAGAACTGGGAAGCAAATTCTCTGCTTAAATGTCAACATAAAATATCGTTATGAATTATCAAATGGAAGATTGACTGTATGTAAGAAGAAATATATCAAATATTAAACTTTATTAGATTGAAAAAAAAAAGAGTCCACCTGCCAGTGCAGGGGCACAGGTTAGATCCCTGGTCTGGGAAGGTTCTACATGCCGTGGAGCAGCTAAGGTGGTGCGCCACAGCTACTGAGCCTATGAGTGACAACTACTGATGCTCATGCTGCAGCTACTAAAGTCTGAAGGCCCTAGAGCCCGTGCTCTGCAATAAGAGAAGCCACTACAGTGAGAAGCCCGTGCACCACAAAGAAGAGTAACCCTCACTCACTGCAACTAGAGAAAGCCTGTGTGCAGCAATGAAGACCCAGTGCAACAAAAAATAAAATAAATAAATATTTTTTATTTAAATAAAGAAAACCAAACATCTCTGCTGCTGCTAAGTCGCTTCAGTCGTGTCCGTTTCAGTGCAACCCCATAGACAGCCACCCACCAGGCTCCTCCATCCCTGGGATTCTCCAGGCAAGAGTGGTTTGCCATTTCCTTCTCCACAAACATCAAGTTTATGAATTTAGTGCTTTTATAAATATTGGGAAATGCAAGAGTCTGGGCTCATTGATATCATTCCTTTGATGTGTACCTTAAGGGCCGGTGTCTTGCTTTTCTCCATCCTGAATCCTCTCAGGGTACACAGTTGGGGGTGGCTGCAGTGGCTGATGGCTTGGTGGCATCTTCTGTATACTGATATGGCAGGCAGCATTCTTCTTTCACAGATCTAATACAGGACTACAGAATGCTTCCTCTTCCCCCACACCCTATCACCACACGACTAAAGGCCTATTTACAGCAGTTCCTTTTACTCAGTACATCACACCTGCCTATCAAGAAAAAAATTACAAGACACTAAAGAGCAAATACAGCTTGAAAAGATAGAGCAAGAATCACAATTAAACTCAGATATGGCAGGGAAGTAGGAATTATCAGACCAGCAATTTAAAACAACTATGATTAATATACTAAGGACTCTAATGGATCAAGTAGACAGTATGCAAGAACAGATGGGCAATGTAAACAAAGAAAGAAGCAAAAAATGCTAGAGATGAAAAACACTAACAAAAATGAAGAATGCTATTGATGGGCTTCTTAGTAGACTAGACTTGGCTGAGAAAAGAATCTCTAAGCTTGAGGATATCTCAATAGAAATCTCCAAAACTGAAAAGCAAACAGAAAAAAGATCAAACCCCTTCAATATCCAAGAACTGTGGAACAACTACAAAAGATGTAATATTTGCATAATGGGAATACCAGAAGGAGAAGAAAGAAAGGAGCAAAAGAAATATCTGAAACAGTAATTACTGAGACTTTACATGAATCTGTATTAGACACAAAACCACAGACCCAGGAATCTTAGAAAACATCAAACAGGATAAATGCTCAAAAAACTATACCTAAACATATTATTTCCAAATCACACAAAATTAAAGGAAAAAAACTCTTGAAAGAAATTAATGGGAAAAATACTTTACCTATAGAGAAGTAAAGATAAGATTTACACCCAACTTCTCAGAAACCTTGCAAGCAAGAAGAGGGTGAATAAAGTGTTGAGTGGAAAAAAAAATAAACCACCAATCTAGAATTCTGTACTCTGCAAAAGTAATCCTTCAAAAGTGAAAGAGGTTGTCTTTTCCTGGTTGTCCAGTGGTTAAGATTCCATGCTTCTGCTGCAAAGGGCATGGATTCAATCCCTAGTTGGAGAACTAAGACTTCACATGCCACATGGTGCAACCAAGCCAGTATACCTGCCTTGCAAGAAATGTTAAAAGAAGTTCTTTAAAGGAAAGAACAAAACTCAGATGAATATAAAGAAAGGAAGAACGCCAGAAAAGGAATAATTGAAGGTAAAATTAAAACTTTAATATTTATTACTCTTAATAATAGCAACACTGTATTCAACTATTATGCCTGTGTGTGTGTGTGTGTGTGTGTGTGTATACAGGCACACCTCAGACATACTGTGGATTCAATTCTAGACTGCCAAAATAAAGCAGATATTGCAATAAAGCTAGTCACACAAATTTTTTGTTTTCCCAGTACATATAAAATTTATGTTAAAAAATAAAAGCTTGGGACTTCCCTAGTGGTCCAGTAGCTAAGACTCTACACTGCCAATGCAGGGGGCCTGGGTTCAATCTCCGGTCAGGGAACTACATCCCACATGCCACAACTAAGAGTTCACAAGCCACTGCTAAAGATCTTGCATGCCACAATTAAGACCTGGTGAAGCCAAATAAATATTAAAAAAATAAAAAGTTATGTTTACACTATACTGCACTATTAAGTGTATAACAGCATAATGTCTTAGAAAAACAGTATACATACTTTAAAAATATTTCATTACTAAAAAATGCTAATGATCATCTGAGTCATTAGGAACTCATAGTAGTTACATCAAAGATCGCTGATCACAGATCATTTTAACAAGTATAATAATAATGGAAAAAACTTGAAATATTGTGATACCAAAAAGTGACACAGAGGCACAAAACAAACAAATGCTATTGGGGAATGGTGCCATAGACTTGCTCAGTGAAGAGTGGCCACAGATCTTCAATTTGTAAAATATACAATATCTATGAAGTGTAATGGAGCAAGGAGCAATAAAATAAGATACATATATGTGTATGTATAAGTGAGATAAATGACACCAATAATATGGAAGACAGGAGGAGTGTATTAGTATTGCTTTGTTATTATAAGATATTTGTACTACCTATGAAGCAGTATAATCTTATTTTAAAGTGAAGTGGACTTGGATTCATCATAAATGTATATTGCAAACTCTAGGGAAGCCACTGAAAAAAGTTTTAAAAAAAAGTATAACTGGGGCTTCCCTGGTGGCTTAGTGGTAAAGAATCCACCTGCCAATGCAGCAGACTTGGGTTTGATCCCTCCCTGGTCTGGGAACATCCCACATGCCATGGAGCAACGAAGCCTGTGTGCCACAACTGCTGAGCCTGTGCTCTGGAGCCCAGGAGCCACAACTGCTGAGGCCTGTGTGCCCTAGAGCCCGTGCTCCACAGCAGTAGAAGCCATTGCTATGAGAAGCCTGCACACTACAACTAGAAAGGAGACCCCGCAACTAGAGAAAGCCCATGCAGCAACAAAGATCCAGCACGGCCAAAAATAAAGCAATAAATACATTTTAAAAGCTAAAAAAAGCATAACTGATAAGCTAAGAAAGGAGAGAAAATGGAATTATATAAAATGTTCAAAGAAAACCACAAAAGGCCAAAAAACTAGAAGACAAAAATAGAAACAAAGAACAATGACAACAAATAAAAAGCAATAACAGATATGGTGGCTATTAATCTAACTATAGTGGCTCGGATGGTAAAGAATCTGCCTGCAATGCAGGAGACCTGGGTTCGATCCCTGGGTCAGGAAGATCCCCTGGAGAAGGGCATGACAACCCAGTCCAGTTTTCTTGCCTGGACAGAAGAGCCTAGCAGGCTACAGTCCATAGGATCACACAGAGTCAGACATGACTGAAGCAACTCAGCACACACGCAATCTAACTATATCAATAATCACTTTGAATATTGAGTCTAAATGCAACAATTAAAAGACAGAGATTGTCAGAGTAGATAAAAAAACAAGACCCAACACTATATGTTGTCTACAAGAAGCCCACTTTAAATATGAAGACACATATTAATTAAAAGTAAATGGAATATTGTAAAGTAATTAGCCCCCAATTAAATTAAATTATTTTTTAAAAAAGTAAATGGAAAGAGAAAGATATACCTTGCTAACACTAATCAAATAAAGTAGGAGTAGCTATATTAATTTCAGACAGAGCAGATATTAGACCAAGGAAGGTTTTCAGGGATAAACAGGGGCATTACATAATGATAAATGGGTCAATTCTCTAAAAAGATATAACAATCCTTAATGTGTATGTTCTCAACAATGGAGCATCAAACCAGTGAGGCAAAAACAGATAAAATTGCACAGAGAAAGAGATGAACCCATTATCACAATTGGAGCCGTCAACACCATTATATCAGACATAGATCCAGCAGGCAAAAAATCAGTAAGAACAAAGTTGATTCAAGACCACCATCTATCAGCTAGATATAAGGGACATCTACGGACTACTTCATCAAACAATAGCAGAATACACCTTATTCTCAAGCTCACAAGGAACATTCACCAAGATAGATCACATTCTGGGCAAAAAACCACACCTTAAAATTAAAAGAATAGAAATCATACAATATATGCTTTCAAACTACAGTGGAATTAAGGTAAAAATCAATAACAACAACAAAAGGTAAATGGAAAATTCCAAAATACAACCCATTTCCAAATAACACATGGGTCAAATAAGAAATCTCAATAGAAATTTGAAGATATTTTGAACTTAATTAAAAAGAAAATTTAACTTATCAAAGTTTGTAAGATGCAGTAAAGGCAGTGCTTAGACTACAGTACTAAATTACAGTATTGAATGCATATATTAGAAAAGAAGAAAGAGGTAAAATCAATAATCTAAGCTTCCACTTTAGCATACTAGAAAAACAAAAGCAAATTAAACCCAAAGTTAACAGAAGAGAAAAAAATAAGAATTAGAGCAGAAATCAATGAGATTGAAAACAGGAAATCAATAAAGAAAATTACTGAAACCAAAAGCTGGTTCCTTGAAAAGATCAATGAAAGTGATAAGCCTCTAGCCAGGCTAATTAAGAAAAAAAGAGAGAGGATACAAATTACTAATATCTGGAATAAAAGAAGGGACCATAGATCTGATAGCCATTAAAAGGGTAATAAAGAAAGGCATACTACCAACAACTCTATGTTGACAAATGTGGTAACTTAGATGAAGTGGACCAATTCCGTGAAAGATACAATCTACGAAAACTTACATTAAGAAGAAATAGACAATCAGAATAGGCCTATATCTGTTAATGAAATTGAACCAATAATTAATAACCTTTCCGTTATTAACTAGGCCCAGATGAATTCTACCAAATATTTAATACCAATTCTCTGCAATCTCTTTCAGAAGATAGAAACAGAGGAAATAACCTCCTAATTCATTCTGCGAAACCAAAGAAAAGAAAGTGAAAATGAAGTCGTTCAATCATGTCTGACTCTTTGCGACCCCATGGTCTATAGCCTACCAGGCTCCTCCGCCCATGGGATTTTCAAGGCAAGAGTAGTGGAGTTCGTTGCCATTTCCTACACTCCAGGGGATCTTCCCAACCCAGGGATCGGACCCGGGTCTCCCACATTGTAGGCAGACGCTTTTACCCTCTGGCCACCAGGGAAGTCCCAGCATTACAGCATTACCCTAATACCGAAACCAGACAAAGATATTAAAAGAAAAGTATAGATCAGTAGCTCTCATGAGCATAGATGCAAAAATCCTCAACAAAAAATTAGCAAATCAAAACCAACAATGTATAAAATAAATTATACACCACAGCCAAGTGGGATTTAACCCAGGTATGCAAAGCTGGTTCAACATTCAAAAATCAGTTATTTAACCCATCACATCAACAGGCTAAAGAAGAAAAATCATGTGATCATATCAATAGATGAAGAAAAAGTATTTGACAAAATCCAGTTGGACTATAAAGAAGGATGAGTGTTGAAGAATTGATGTTTTTGAACTGTGGTGTTGGAGAAGACTCTTGAGAATCCCTTGGGCTGCAAGGAGATCAAACCAGTCAATTCTAAAGGAAATCAATCCTGAATATTCATTGGAAGGACTGATGCTGAACTGAAGCTCCAGTACTTTGGCCACCTGATGTGAAGAGCTGACTCATTAGAAAAGACCCTGATGCTGGGAAAGATTGAAGGCAGGAGGAGAAGGGGATGACAGAGGATGAGATGGTTGGATGACATCACTGACTCAATGGATATTACTTTGAGCAAGCTCTAGGAGATGGTGAAGGACAGAAGCCTGGCATGCTGTAGTCCATGGGGTCACAAAGAGTCGGACATGACTGAGTGACTGAACCACGACATCTGTGCTGATAAAAAATCTCAGTAAACTAACAACAAAGGGAAACTTTCTTCAACTTTTGTAGAAAGAACATCTACAAAAAAACCTATAGCTAATAACACACTTAATGGTGAGCAGCTTAGAGCTTTCCCACTAAGAACAGGAACAAGGCAAGATGTCTCCCTTGCCTCTGTTTTTTAACATCATAAGTCCTAGCAAATGTAGTAAGACAATGAAAGGAAATAATAGGTATATAGACTGGAAGGGAAGAAATAAAATTGTCTGTTCCGGATGACATGATTGTTTATGTAGAAAATCTGAATGTATAGACCAAAAAAAAAAAAAGAACTCCTAGAATTAATAAGCAATTATAGCAAGGTTGCTGGATACAAGGTTAGTATACAAAAGAAGTCAATTGCTTTCCTATATACCAGCAATGAATAAGTGGAATTTGAAATTTTAAATGCAATGTCATTTACATTACCACACCAGAAATGTAAAACTTAGTTATAAGTCTAACAAAATATACACAAGATCTATATGAGGAAAACTATAAAATTCTGATGATAGAAATCAAAGAACTAAATAAATGAAAAGATATTCCATATTAATGTGTAGAAAGACTCAATATTGTCATCAGTTCTTCACAACTTGATCTGCAGATTCAATGTAACCAATTAAAACCTCAGCAAGTTATTTTGTGGATATCGACAAATTGATTCTCAAGTTTATGGAAAGGAAACAAACCCAGAATAGTCAACACTATTGAAGGAGAAAAAAATGTTGGAGAACTAACAGTACACAACTTCAAGACTTACTATAATTAGGATAGTGCGGTATTGGTGAAAGAATAGACAAATGGATCAATGGAACAGAATAGAGACCCCAGGAATAGATCTACATAAAATAGTCAGCTGATTTTTTGATAAAGGAGCAAAGGGAAATCAGTGGAGCAAAAATGGTCTCTTCAATAAATAGTGCTGAAACAACTGGACATCCACATGCAAAGAAAGAATCTAGACACAGACCTTACACTCTTCAAGAAACTAGCTCAAAATGAATCATTCACAGATCTAAATGTAGAATGTAAAACTATAAAACTCCTAGAATATAACATAGGAGAAAATCTAGATGATCTTGGATTTGATAGTGACTCTTTAGATAAAACACCAAAGGCAAAATTCATAAAAGAAAGGATTAGCAAGTTGGACTTCATTGAAATTAATACTTTTCTGCTCTGCAAAAGACATTGTCAAGAGAATGAATAGTTGATCCACAGACTGGGAAAAAATATTTGCAAAACACATATTTGATAAAGGATTGTTATCCAATATAAAGTCTTAAAATGAAACTGTAAGAAAACAAAATGCCTGATTTAAAAAAATGGGCCAAAGACCTTAACAGTCACCTCACCAGAGAAGATATACAGAGGGCAAATAAGCATATGAAAAGATGTTACACATCATATGTCATCAGGGAAATGCAAATTAAAATAATAATGAGATACCAGTACACACCAATTAGAATGGCCAAAATTCAGAACACAGACAACACCAGTTGCTGGCAAGGATGTGGAGCAACAGGCATTCTCAATCATTGCTGGTGGGAATGCAAAATGGTATAGCCACTTTGCGAGACAGTTTGGTGGTTCCTTTAAAAACTAAAAATAAATATAATTCAGCAATCATCCTCCTTGGTATTTACCAAAAGAAGCTGAAAACCTAGGTCCACACAAAGACCTGCACACAGATGTTTATAGAAGTTTTATTCATAATTTCCAAAACTTGAAAGCAACCACAATGTCTTGTAGCAGGTGAATAGATAAACTGGTACATTTAGACGATGGAATACTACTTAGTGATAAAAAGAAATAAGCTATCAAGCCACAAGAAGACATGGGAGAATCTTAAAGTGCATATTAGTAAGTGAAAGAAGTCAATCTGAAAAGGCTATGTGTTGTAGGATTCCAACTATATAACATTTTGAAAAAGGCAAAATTATGGAGACAGTAAAAAGATCACTGGTTGCCTAGAGTTGGGGGTGGGAGTGAGGGATGAATAGAATGAATAAGGAGGAATGAATGAGGAGCTCAGAGAATTTTTAGGGCAGTGAAAATACTCTCTTTGATATTCTAATGATGGATATGTATCATTATGCATTTGTCCAAACCTATGGAATGTACAAGACCAAGAGTGAACTCTAATGTAAACTATGGACTTTGGATGATAATTGTATATCAATATAGGTTGACTGATTTTTAACAAATGTACCACTGTGGGTGCAGAGTGTGGATAATGGGGGAGGCTATCCATGCGAGGAGGTGGGAGGGATATTAAAAATCTCTGTATCTTCCACTTAGTTTTGCTGTGAACCTGAAACTGCTCTAAACAATAAAGTCTATCAAAAACTATTCCGAAAACATTTTCTTCAAGCAGTGCACAGAACTGACAGTGCTGAAAAATTAGTGTTTCTGCATCATAAAGTCAAAATTTTATAATGTGAAAACCTCATTTGTAAACAAATATTTAAAATCATTTTTCAATAATGTTTTGAATTTACTCTTCTATTCCAGATGTTTTTTCCATTAATATGATAGTGTTATTTATCTTTGGCCTTAGCTTCAGGAAAATATTGACTTTAAGATGTGGCCATTTGGCACTTTACCTAAATGTATATTCAGTGCACCTCTAGTCACCAAATAAACAAGAACCTCAGAGTCACTAGGAGTATTTCAGTTAATCCGCTATCAATTTTCTGATTCATCCAATGGGTGTGTGTTCTAGTTGCTCCTCAGTTTAGGTATACCTTCATAACTTAATATCACTTTGAAAAAAGAAGATAGATGTCTTATCCTTTCCCACATGCAGAAGTTTTACTGTCAAAAACTAGGAGTGACAATAATAAAAGGCTTCAAACCAACCCTTAGAAAATCACAGTCACCTCTTTTCATGCCTAGTGCAGCCATGGCTTGGGGTCCCAAGAAGCACCTGAAACGCATAGCAGCTCCAAAACATTGGATGCTGGATAAACTGACTGGTGTGTTTGCCCCTCGTCCATCTACTGGCCCCCACAAGCTAAGGGAATGTCTCCCCCTAATTATCTTCCTAAGGAATAGACTTAGTATGCCTTAACAGGAGATGAAGTAAAGAAGATTTGCATGCACCATTTCATTAAGATTGATGGCAAAGTCCGCACAGATATAACCTACCCTGCTGGTTTTATCCGAGAAGGCAATGGCACCCCACTCCAGTACTCTTGCCTGGAGAATCCCATAGACGGAGGAGCCTGGTAGGCTGTAGTCCATGGGGTCGCTAGAGTCAGACACGACTGAGCGACTTCACTTTCACTTTTCACTTTCATGCATTGGAGAAGGAAATGGCAACCCACTCCAGTGTTCTTGCCTGGAGAATCCCAGGGACGTGGGTGCCTGGTAGGCTGCCGTCTATGGGGTCGCACAGAGTCCGACACGACTGAAGCGACTTAGCAGCAGCAGCAGCAGCTGGTTTTATGGATGTCATCAGCACTGATAAGACTGGAGAGAATTTTCATTTGATCTATGACACCAAGGGTCGCTTTGCTGTTCATCATATTACACCTGAGGAGGCCAAGTATAAACTGTGCAAAGTAAGAAAGATATTTGTGGGGACAAAAGGAATCCCTCATCTGGTAACCCATGATGCTCGTACCATCCATTACCCTGATCCCCTCATCAAGGTGAATGACACCATTCAGACTGACTTGGAGACTGGCAAGATTACTGATTTCATCAAATTTGACACTGGTAACCTGTGCATGGTGACTGGAGGTGCTAACCTGGGAAGAATTGGTGTGATTACAAACCAGGAGAGACATCCAGGTTCTTTTGATTTAGTTCATGTGAAAGATGTGAATGGCAACAGCTTTGCCACACGGCTCTCAAACATTTTCATTATTGGCAAAGGCAACAAACCGTGGATCTCTCTTCCCCGTGGAAAGGGTATTCGCCTTACCATTGCTGAGGAGAGAGATAAGAGATTGGCAGCCAAACAGAGCAGTGGATAAAATGATCTCTATGTGATGTGATTGGAAAAGTCTTTGTACTTAATTAAAGATAATACCAAGTGGAAAAAAAAAAAAGAAAATCACAGTCACCATTTTGGGTAGATATTCCCCAACATTTATCAAGCTTAGCACTAACAATTTTTTTCTAAGCGGTGTATAGTTGCTTTCCAGGTGGCGCTAGTGGTAAAGAACTGGCCTGCCAATGCAGGAGACATAAGAGATGCAGGTTCCATCCCTGGGTCAGGAAGATTCCCCTGGAGGAGGGCATGGCTACCCACTCCAGTATTCTTTCCTGGAGAATCCCATGGACAGAGGAGACTTGTGGGCTACATTCCATAGGGTCACAAAGAATTGGACACGACTGAAGTCACTTAACACACACACACGCATAGTTGCTTTACACTGTTGTGTTAGTTTCTGCTGTACAACAATGTGAGTCAGCCATACAGGACTAACGATCTTATTCAGTAAGTCAATTCATTTGGTTACCTGGGCATACCTTTTGCAACTAGTTCCTCTTTGGTGGCTGGCCCATCAGGAAACAGCATTGTCCAAATCCAAATCTTTCCTGCTGTTCTTTTTCATGACAGATTTGGTTATTGCTTTAAATTTTTTCCAGCCTAAAATTGCTCTAGTGTTGCTCTCTAGTTTAGAATTTGGGGGTTTGATTTATCTGTATGCTAAAGCAAATCCCAACTTACTTCTCGAGAGTTATATTGGCTCTGACCGTGTGTATTCCCTTGGCCTGCCTTCACATTGAAGGGCCTTGGCTTTCTACTCCAGGATGGGTTTTTGTTTGGCTCATCTTCTACTCAGATTGACTTTTAAAACACATGGCTCTGTACTTTAGCAAACACAGAATCGTTGTGTTGTAAGGATTTGTCAGACAGCATACCCTCAAACCCACAGTTGCTCAACTTATCAAAAACTCTACTGAGAGAAATCGAATTTTATGGAGGATTGCCTGAAGGCTGTGAAGTCCATCCACTTCTCTGTTTTAAAATCTATCCCTGGATAAAAGTGTATCTCTGAATACAATAAAACTATCCCTGGACAAAATTGTCCCCAACATAACTGCTTTTTCAAACATTGAGATGTAGTTTACATACCATAAAATTCTATTTAAAGTGTACAATGTTTTTTTAGTATATTCAGAGAGTTGTGTAACCATCACCACAGTTATTCTTTGGAACATTTTCATCCCCCCTACCCCGCAAAATCCCATACTCATTAGTTGTCATACCCTCTTTCCCCTCACCAACTACCATCATCATCCACTGCAAACCATTTATCTCTCTTCTCTTATGTGAAAGTTCAGTCATGTCTGACTTTCTGCAACCCCTATGGACTATAGCCCACCAGGCTCCTCTGTCCATGAGATGTCCCAGACAAGAATACTGGAGTGGGTTCCCATTTCCTTCTCCAGGGGATCTTCCCTCACCCAGGGATCAAACCCATGTCTCTTACGTCTCCTGCATTGGCAGGTGGGTTCTTTACCATCTGAGCCTCAGGGAAGCCCTTTTCTCTTATAGATTTGTCTTTTTTAAACAGTTCATAAATGGAATCATCCAATATATGGCCTTTTTTGACTAGAGTCTTTCACTAAGAATATTTTCAAGATTCATCCATGTTGTAACATGTATCATGACTTCATTCCTTTTTATGGATGAATAATACTCCATTTGTGGACATACCTCATTTTATTCATTCATTCATTAGTTGGTTGCTATCTGGCTTGTTTCCACTTTCTGGCTATTGTGAATAATGCTGCTGTGGAACTACATTTCTTTTTTTAGCTCTGCCATGTGGCTTATGGGATCTTATTTCCCTGACCAGGGATTGAACCCAGACCCCCAGAAGTGTTAGCACCAGAGTCAGAACCACTGGACATCAGGGAATTTCCTGAAACAACTTTTAGCATTACACTAATAGAGTACACTGAGGGAGGTCATAAGAAATATACTAGAAATGTGAGATTTTTGACAGTAAGTAAATTTATTGCCCAGGATTCTATCAATAAGAATGTATGAGTTGGGCTTAATCTGAAAAACTTAGATGCTTAGAGACACTGTGAACCCTGTAGCAATCTTTTCACTTTTGTTTTTTTATTTAAATTTATTTATTTTAATTGGAGGCTATCAACATGAATCCACCACGGGTGTACACGTGTTCCCCATCCTGAACCCCTCTCCCACGTCCCTCCCCGTACCATCCCTCCAGGTCATCTCAGTGCACCAGCCCCAAGGATCCTGTATCAAACCTGGACTGGTGATTCGTTTCTTATATGATATTATACATGTTTCCATGCCATTCCTCCAAATCATCCCACCCTCTCCCTCTCCCACAGAGTCCAAAAGACTGTTCTGTACATCTGTGTCTCTTTTGCTGTCTTGCATACAGGGTTGTTGTTACCATCTTTCTAAATTCCATATATATGTGTTAGTATACTGTATTGGTGTTTTTCTTTCTGGCTTACTTCACTTTGTATAATAGGCTCCAGTTTCATCCACTCATTAGAACTGATTCAAATGTATTCTTTTTAATGGCTGAGTAATACTCCATTGTGTATATGTACCACTGCTTTCTTATCCATTCATCTGCTGATGGACATCTAGGTTGCTTCCATGTCCTGGCTATTATAAACAGTGCTGCGATGAACATTGGGGTACACGTATATCTTTCCCTTCTGGTTTCCTCAGTGTGTATGCCCAGCAGTGGGATTGCTGGATCATAAGGCAGTTCTATTTCCAGTTTTTTAAGGAATCTCCACACTGTTCTCCATAAGGCCCACTTGACTTCACCCTCCAGGATGTCTGGCTCTAGGTGAGTGTTCACACCATCGTGATTATCTGGGTCGTGAAGATCTTTTTTGTACAGTTCTTCTGTGTATTCTTGCCATCTCTTCTTAATATCTTCTGCTTCTGTTAGGCCCATACCATTTCTGTCCTTTATCGAGCTCATCTTTGCATGAAATGTTCCTTTGGTATCTCTGATTTTCTTGAAGAGATCCTTAGTCTTTCCCATTTTGTTGTTTTTCTCTATTTCTTTGCATTGATCGCTGAAGAAGGCTTTCTTATCTCTTCTTGCTATTCTTTGGAACTCTGCATTCAGATGTTTATATCTTTCCTTTTCTCCTTTGCTTTTGGCTTCTCTTCTTTTCACAGCTATTTGTAAGGCCTCCTCAGACAGCCATTTTGCTTTTTTGCATTTCTTTTCTATGGGAATGGTCTTGATCCCTGTCTCCTGTACAATGTCATGAACCTCATTCCATAGTTCATCAGGCATTCTATCTATAGATATAGGCCCTTAAATCTATTTCTCACTTCCACTGTATAATCATAAGGGATTTGATTTAGGTCATACCTGAATGGTCTAGTGGTTTTCCCTACTTTCTTCAATTTAAGTCTGAACTTGGCAATAAGGAGTTCATGGTCTGAGCCACAGTCAGCTCCTGGTCTTGTTTTTGCTGACTGTATAGAGCTTCTCCATCTTTGGCTGCAAAGAATATAATCAATCTGATTTCGGTGTTGATCATCTGGTGATGTCCATGTATAGAGTCTTCTCTTATGTTGTTGGAAGAGGGTGTTTGTTATGACCAGTGCATTTTCTTGGCAAAACTCTATTAGCCTTTGCCCTGCTTCATTCCATACTCCAAGGCCAAATTTACCTGTTACTCCAGGTGTTTCTTGACTTCCTACTTTTGCATTCCAGTCCCCTATAATGAAAAGGATACCTTTTTTGGGTGTTAGTTCTAAAAGGTCTTGTAGGTCTTCATAGAACTGTTCAACTTCAGCTTCTTCAGCGTTACTGGTTGGGGCATAGGCTTGGATTATCGTGATATTGAATGGTTTGCCTTGGAAACGAACAGAGATCATTCTGTCGTTTTTGTGAATGCATCCAAGTACTGCATTTTGGACTCTTTTGTTGACCATGATGGCTACTCCATTTCTTCTAAGGGATTCCTGCCCGCAGTAGTAGATATAATGATCATCTGAGTTAAATTCACCCATTCCAGTCCATTTCAGTTCACTGATTCCTAGAATGTTGACATTCACTCTTGCCATCTCCTGTTTGACCACTTCCAATTTGCCTTGATTCATGGACCTGACATTCCAGGTTCCTATGCAATATTACTCTTTACAGCATCGGACTTTGCTTCTGTCACCAGTCACATCCAAAACTGTGTGTTGTTTTTGCTTTGGCTCCATCCCTTCATTCTTTCTGGAGTTATTTCTCCACTGATCTCCATTCAGGTAGCATATTGGGCACCTACCAACCCAGGGAGTTCCTCTTTCAGTATCCTATCATTTTGCCTTTTCATACTGTCCATGGGGTTCTCAGGGCAAGAATACTGAAGTGGTTTGCCATTCCCTTCTCCAGTGGACCACATTCTGTCATAAATAAATAAAATAAAAAATCATCAGACATAAATAAAAAATCATGTTATCTTTATCCACATTTTCTAAAATGGGATCCTAGAAACACTAGAGGTTCTTCAGTTATATTTTCTATCACACAGATCTAAACTACCTATGGAACTCATTTGTTATTTTAACCCATTTGTATATAGGGGTTCCATGTAAAATTTCATTTTACTGGATAGTTCTAAAATGCTTGAAAATTCCTGGGAGTGAGAAAAACAAAAGACAGGTAGTTGGGGGGGGACAAAGGGATTCCCAAGTGATGCAGTGGTAAAAAAAAAAAAAAAAAAAAAAAAAAAAAAACCCGCCTGCTGATGTAGGAGAGGCGGGTTTGATCCCTAGGTGGGGAAGATCCCCTGGAGAAGGAAATGGCAACACACTCCAGTATTCTTGCCTGGGAAATCCCATGGACAGAGGAGCCTGGTGGGCTACAGTCCATAAGGTTGCTAAGAGTTGGACACGACTGAGCACGCATATGCATGCATCTGGAAAACGTGGGTTTGCCCTTAACCTGCTTTTTTATTCCCTGGGCATGCTTTCTTCTTTGCAGAAAAGGTGAGTTGGATTAGAACTTTCTGAGGTTCTTTCCAGCTCTGCCACTCTATACGTCATAAAAATTAAATAGCTATCTGAATGCAGGCCCACTACCAATTATTTAACAAGGCACAATCTTATTTAAACAGATTGCATTGATTTAGGTTCAAGGAGTTCTGTCATATAGGAAGTGAATAAGCCACCAGTGGTGTTTTTGTTCCTTTTGTTACTTAAGCTTTTGAATTAAAACTGTACATATTTTAAAAAATTTTTATTTTATATTGGAGGATAGTGATTAACAATGTTGTGATTGTTTCAGGTGGATGGCAAAGGGACTCAGCCATACGTATACATGTATCCATCTCCCCCAAACTCCCCTCCCATCCAGGCTGCCACATAACATTCCGCAGAGTTCCATGTGCAGTAGGTCCTTGTTGGTTATCCATTTTAAATATAGCAATGTGTACCTATCAATCCCAAACTCCCTAACTAGCCCTTCTCCCCACCCTTCCCACCTGGCAACCTTAAGTTCGTTCTCTAAGCCTATGAGTCTGTTTCTGTAAAACTGTACATATTTTTTAAAACAATGGTAAATTAAGTGATCTTCCAAAACCATGTACAATTGGTGAACAACCTAGTCTCTTACTTAGTACTAGGAAGAGATTGTTAGTCTTCTTTCCACGGACCATATAGTTCTAGCTGAAAGCTAAGGATAAATGTTTCTTTCCTCTCTCTTTCCTTTCTCCCACCCCTCTCCTCATTCCTTCTTGTTCAACATTTTGCCATGGAGATTTTCAACCATAGAAGTTGAAAGATTTATGCAGTGAACACTTACACCCATCACCTGAAGACTGCTGCTGCTGCTGCTGCTAAGTCGCTTCAGTCGTGTCCGACTCTGTGTGACCCCATAGACGGCAGCCCACCAGGCTCCCCCGTCCCTGGGATTCTCCAGGCAAGAACACTGGAGTGGGTTGCCATTTCCTTTTCCAATGTATGAAAGGGAAAAGTGCAAGTGAAGTCACTCGGTCATGTCTGACTCTGTGCAACCCCATAGACGGCAGCCCACCAGGCTCCTCCATCCATGGGATTTTCCAGACAAGAGTACTGGAGTAGGGTGCTATTGCCTTCTCCGACCTGAAGACTACAACTGACATTTTTTTTTTTACAACTGACATTTTAACTATACATATCTACCCATCTAATCCACCTCCTCCATTAATTAATTATATTTTTGATACATTTTGAAATAAGACAGCAGTTCATTTCACACCTAAACACTTCAGTATAAATATTAGCTAGAGTTAAATGTTTATGGTTTTGTGATTAGGCAAAATGTAAATAACACATTTACATTTTATGTGTAGTGCGCAAATCTTAAGTCTAAGGGTTTGAGTCACATGGGACAAAGCTTATCTGTCGCCACATACAGTTAGCCTGTATCACTGTCCAGTCAATCTTGGCCTCTGCACACCCCCATTCCTTTTTTATTGCTGAGTCACATTTATCATATAAATATATCTCAGTTTACTTATCCAGTTTCCTGTTGATGGAACTGGGGCTATTTCCACTTTGGGGTTATAATAACTAAGCCGCTATGAACATTCTTGTACAAGTCTTTTTATAGATATATGCTTTCAGTTCTCTTGGGTGAACACCTCAGAGTAAAATTGCTGGATCATAGGGTACGTATGCGTATGTTCAGTTTCCTAAGAAACTGCCAGACTTCTTCTAAAACAAAAAAGCAGTTTCACTTTCTCCACATCCTTGCCAATGTTTTATGTAATCAGTCATTTTGATTTTGACCATTCTGGTGGGTGTGTAGTGATATCTCAGTCTAAGTTACATTTTCCTCATGACTAACACTGTATAGAACATGTTTTGCATGGGTTTATTTCCCATTCATCTATCTTTCATTGTGAAGTGTGTGTTCAAATGTTTGCCCATTTTTATTGGGTATTTATTTTGTTTGAATGGTCAGGAGATTTTTTAATATATATCCTAGATACCAGTCCTTTTTCAGATATATTTTGTATTTTCTCCCACTCTGTGGCTTGTCTATATATTTTCTTAATGGTATTATTTCATTGGCACAAGTTTTAAATTTTGATGCAGTCTATTTTATTGATTTTGGGGGGTAAATATTGTTACCTATGTCCTAAGAAACCTTTGCCTATGACCAAATAACAAAGATATCCCCCTCTGTTTTGTTTTAGAAACTTTAGATCTATAATCCGTCTCAGACTGATTTTGTGCATAGTGTGAGAGAAAGGTTGAGGTTAATTTTTTTTCATATGGTTAACCAGTTGTTCCAACACCATTTTATGCAGTAATATAGCAGAATATAAAATTAAGATATAAAAATCAATAGCCTTCATATACACAAGCAATAATAGGGGAGTTAATTGTAGAGGAAAACCCCATTCAAGTCATAATAATGAAGATAAAATACATAGAAATAAACTTAACAAGAACTGTACAAAATCTATGTGAGGAAAACTTTAAAACACTCCTAAAAGACACAAAGTAGACTTGAACAAATGAAAAGATCCCCCTGTTCTTGAATGAAACAGTTTAGCATCATCAAGAAGTTAGTTCTCCTCATATTAATTTTTAAATTTAACCCAATAAAATACTGAAAAATTTTTTAAATGGAGGTAGACAAGTTGATACTATCTATATGGAAAAACAAACATGCACCAACAGCTAGAAAAATACTGAAAAGGAAAGTACATACAGGGTATTAAAGCACACTGCTGCTGCTGCTGCTGCTGCTGCTGTTAAGTTACTTCAGTCATGTCCGACTCTGTGCGACCCCATAGACGGCAGCCCACCAGGCTCCCCCATCCCTGGGATTCTCCAGGCAAGAACACTGGAGTGGGTTGCCATTTCCTTCTCCAATGCAAGAAAGTGAAAAGTGAAAGTGAAGTCACTCAGTTGCAACCCCATGGACTGCAACCTACCAGGCTCCTCCGTCCATGGGATTTTCCAGGCAAGAGTACTGGAGTGGGGTGGCACTGCCTTCTCCTTAAAGCACACTACAAAGCCTTTATACATAAAATAGTGTGGTACTGCTCACCTGAATAGACAATAGACTGGTGAAATAGAAGTTCAGAAATATAAATCAAGTACATAGAGAAATTTAATGTATGATAAAGATGACATCAAAAATCAGTGGGGGGCAAAACTGAACTTATAATAATGCAGGAAAGCTATTTGGAAAAAAGGTAAAATTAGATTCATATGTCACATCACACACAAGAATAAATCTCACATGGATTGGAGATCTGAAGAAATACATTAAACTATGTAAGTACTAGAAGAAAATTTTGGTGAATGCCTGTATGTCCTGAGTGTAGGGAAGAGTTTTCTAACAATGACTCCAAATCCAGATGCAATAAAAGACTGATAAATTTAACCACATAAAATATCACATAAGCAAAGTCAAAGATGATTAACAAACTGGAGGAAACTATTTGCAACAATATCACTTATAAAGGGCAAGTATCTCTACTATCTAAAGAACTCTTTTAAATAGGGAAGAAAACACCAAAAACTTGATTTAAAAAATAAGCAGGACTTCCCTGGGGTCCCCAGTGCAGGGGACAGGGGTTCAATCATTGGTCTGGGAAGATTCGACTGCTGTGGAGAAACTAAACCCATGCTCTAGGGCCTGTGAGCAGCGACTACTACGCCTAAGGGCTGGGACTGCTGAAGCCCATGTTCCCTAGAGCTGCGCACAGCAACTACTGAGCCCATGAGCCACAACTACTGAAGTCTAAGTACCTGGAGCCCGTGCTCTGCAACAAGAAAAGCCACCACAATGAGAAGTCTACACACCACAACCTGAGAGTAGTCCCCACTGGCCACAAATAGAGAAAGCCTACATGCAGCAATGAAGAGCCAGCGCAACCAAAAATAAACAAAAAATGGCCCTTAAAGGATAAAATGTTCTGTTGTGCTGCTAAGTCACTTCCTCACTTAATAATAGAAACCCAAATTGAAACTACACTGAGATACTATTTCTCAGCTATCAGACTGGCAAAAATTTTAAAGCAAGGGAGCAGTCTGTTGGTGAGGTTGTGGAGAAATAGGCACTCACACATTCAGTAGTATGTGCTGGTGGGAATGCAAATTGGTACAACCCTCATGGAGAGGGAATTTGGCAATAACTAACAAAAAATACACAGGCATTTACCCCTTGAACCAGCGTTTCCAGTCCTAGGAATTTACTTTGAAGATACACTTTCAACAATACAAAAATATATATACATGCAGTTATTCATTGCACCATTTTTTGTGTGTGTGAATGCAAAACAATGAAAACAACCTGAATGCCCACACATAGGAGAGCAGTTAAACTATAATATACCTACACAATGAAGTATTATGTAACCGTAAGAAAGAATGGTATGGAGTGATTTCTAGGAAAAATTAAATGAAAAAGAGTACAAAAGAATAAGGAAGACAGGAAAATAAAATACCCATTTATCTCCTTATGTTACAAAAGGTAACACAGGAAATATAAGCCAGAAACTTAAAAAGACTGCTTACCTACATGAGGTGAGTGGAAACAGGATGGAAAAAATGGTGAATGTAAATAGGATAGAAGGAATCAGGGATGGGAGTGAGACTTCTCTAAGTACACACTTCTACATGGTTTTGGCTTTTGGAATCATATTAATAATGCTTCACATGTTCAAAAATAAATAAAATTGTTAAGGATTGAGAATGCCCCCCAAGTGCAATATGCAAGCTCAGTCACTCAGTTGTGTCCGACTCTTTGTAACCCTATGGGCTGTAGCCTGCCAGGCTCCTCTCTCCATGGAATTTTCCAGGCAAGAACACTGGAGTGGGTTGCCATTTCCTCCTCCAGGGGATCTTCCTGGCCCAGGGATAGAACCCACGGCTTCTGTAGCTCCTGCATTGGCAGGTGGATTCTTTACCACTGCGCCACCAGGAAGCCCACAAATGCAATATAAACAGAAGCAAATGAATATAACTATATGTCAAATGTCTAACATAATCACATTATGGTGGCAATGGCAGGGGAGGAGAATGGCATAGAACGTACATACAGATATAGAAGTATGCAAACGTACATGTATACATACATATATTTCCCAGCCCTGCTCTCCAAGAAGACCTCTAGAAGCAATCACCACCTAGTATTAATGAATACAAGTAGATCCCATATCCTGGTTTCTAAATATCATTCTTTGGACTTCCCTGGTGGTTCAGTGTTTAAGAATCTGTCTGCTGATGCAGGGGACACAGATTCAATCCCTGGTCAGGGAAGATCCCACATGCTGTGGGGCAACTAAGACTGTGAGCTGCGACCACTGAAGCCAGTGCCCTCTAGAGCCTGCGCTCTGCAACAAGGGACGCCACTGCAACAAGTCCACACATAATGAAGAGCAGTCCCTTCTCGCCACAACTAGAGAAAGCCCGTGGGCAGCAGTGAAGACTCAGTGCAGCCAAAAATTAATAAATTTTAAAATAAATATCATTCTTCAATAAAAGGAACTGGGACTTCTTGGAGAAATGGCTAATTCCAAGGCTGGACATGGTCCGTACAAAATGAGCCTGGAATATCACACGATACCAAAAAGTAATGAAATGATCAAAGAATGAAGGGAACATATCAAAAGACATAGGAGCCAGCCTGAAAGGACTGTCAGTGGACAAATCTGTGACAGTTTGGTCAACAAAATAACCATATTAATGACTTATGACCATAGGTTACAACAAATATTCCTGAGTCCATACTGATATAAATACTAATAGTCGATTCAAGCATGAAAAAGCTGATGAGTTACAGGATACTTACATAGACAGGAAGTACCTCCCCACAAAATACTTACTAATTACAAAACAAAAATAGTAACTTCATAGTGGAGAAACCCAGCATCACTTCAACCAAATAAAGTTAAAATTACCAATAGCAGAAGAAATCAACAGCACAATACAATGCACTAGGGACGCAACACTACTTCTGCAGTATTCCTGGCCAAGGGCTTCCCTAGTGGCTCAGATGGGAAAGAATCTGCCTGCAGTGTAAGAGACCTGGGTTCCATCTCTGGGTAGGGAAGATCCCAGAGAAGGAAATGGTTGCCCACTCCAGTATTCTTGCCTGGAGAATCCCATGAACAAGGAGTCTGGCAGGCTACAGCCCACATGGGATTGCAAAGAGTCAGACACTACTGAGTGACTAAGCATGTGCGTGCATGTGCTCGCACACACATGCACACACACACACACACACACACTCCTGCCCAAAATGCATTGCCTGAACCTAATCATGAGAAAATATTAGACAAAGGCAAATTGAGAACATTCCATAAAATGGCTGACCTGTACTCTTCAAAAATGTCCATGTCATAAAAGACAAAGACTAGGGATGTTTCTGGATTAGAAGAGACTAAAGACATGATAATTAACTTCACTACATCATCATGAATTAGTTTTGGACCAGATATTTTTGTTCTCTTGATATAATGAATATTAGTTGGACAGTAAGAAAAATTTGAACAAGATCTATAGAGTAATGACAGAACTTCTGTCAGCCTGGATAAACACATAGGAGTGACATCCTGACCTAGAACAGCTACCCTGGACTATAGAAGAGCAGAAAAAAAGCCTCTTACGTAAGCCACTGTATGTGAGCCATCGTTAGATCTTAACAGCAGCATATCCTACATCAACTAATACAGATCAGGTACATTAAAGTGGGATGCTGCCAAACAAAATCAACTATTTAGCATTGCCTGGTTCAGAGGTGGCCATGGAAGATAAAAAACAAGGAAAAACTTCCAGAAGGAAGAGAAGAAAAACAAAGGATAAGGAAATTCCATCCAGAGAGCAGAGTGAGAATCTGACCAAAGGACTTTCTCCACTGACATCCCTTTCTGAATGTGGGTCATTATGGTTATTCTCTCCATACTGCACTATTGTATACTGGGCATTCGAGGTGTCCATCTGTATCTGGACCTGATGGAGAAGACTGAGCATAATGCATTGAGTTAGTAACTGGATAGGACTTTGGATTGTTCTTTTGGGGGACAGGGCAAGTGTGTCCTAAAAATGGCAAGAGGGCTGAACATGGATGCCCAGAGCGGGAAGACTGAGGCAGAGACTGCCAGTGGTCAGTCAAAATCCATTCCTCCCTTCTTCCCAGACACACAGCCAAGCTACATTTTCCAGCCCCCTTGCAAGTTAAGTGTGGCCATATAACTAAGTTCTCTCCAATGAAATGTGAACAGAAGCAATGTGTGTGATTTTCAGGCCTGGCCCTTGAAAATCTCCCACATGCACTCAACCATGGTCTCTCCCCACCTCCTGTGGGCTACAATGGCAATGACCAAACAACCTTGGAAGCCATGTATTAAAGATGGTAGCCTGCCATTAGCCTATGTCTTTCAACAGCCTTATAGAGAAAAAGCACCTGCCAATTTGGAAAACCTGTCCTGAATTGCTACCAGCAGGAGAAAATTTATGTATTAAATCACTGAATCTCTGTTGAGTCTCTTCTTACAACAGCTTAGCCTTCTGAAGTTAATATGGAGGCCACTGCAGCTTTCAAAGCAGACAGTTCTTAAGAAAAGGCTTTTGAAGGTGCTAAACTAAGAAATGCCAGATAAACCGTTAACTCTATGGAAGGGCCCATTAAATATGTCTACACTTATACTGAAACTTGGTACAAAGGACACTGGTCCCAAGAGATTTACAATCAGAAAATGAATCTGACCCAAACAGGTTTTTGCAGGCATGAAATTGAGTGCCACACTCTGCTCCAAGCTTAATCTTAATAACCCATCCAAACTTCTCTCAACTCACTACCAAAGCTGTTTGCAAAGGACGAGATGATGAACTTGACTGCTTTACTAACAAGGAAAGCCAGGAAACCACAGGGAAGTTTCCATGTGGCCTAAGGCAGACCCTGATGGCTCTGGAGGTTGGAAACTTCATATAACAGTTACAAATCAATTACTATTGCATAGGCTTTGGGAAAGCCACATGGAACACCCTTCTGTCTGTTTCCTGAGAGATGGGCTGCTGAGGTCTCCCCAGAACTCCACTAAAAGGGCACAATTCTCAACCTGCCATCAATGAGTTAGGCTGGGGCACAGAGAAAGAAACTGATCTGGAGGAGGAAATGAAGCTCTGTAGACAGGTGAGAGGATATTGGTAAGGAAACTTGGCAAATGAAGGTCACTAGGACGGGGCAAGAGTTTCATTGGAGTGGAAGGAATGAAGGCCTGATTGGAAAGCTTTCAAGCGAATGCGAGGGGACTTCCCTGGTGGTCTAATAGCTAAGACTCCACGCTCCCCATGAAGGGGGCCCAGGTTCCATTCCTGGTCAGGGAACCAGATTCCACATGTTGCAACTAAAGATCCTGTGTGCTGCAACTAAGACCCAGCACAGCCAAATAAATCAAATAAATGGTAGAAAAAAGTGTTGGGGGGTGAGGGCGAGGGAGGCAAGGGAGAGAGAGAATGGGAAAAGTCCAGACAGCCAAAGGAGACAAATAGGACAGTGGCTAAAGAGAGATGTTTAATCAAGGGAATGTTTTTTCCCTAGTTTTGAAGATGGGAGATGTTTGCATGTTGTTAGGAATGATCAAGTTGAGCAGAAAATTGATAATGCAGGGGAGAGGGAAATCCAATGTCTTAGATACAAGGATAGCTTATCCACTGTAACAAAAGGAAATGCAGTGGATACAAATACAGAGGGGCAAGTAGGTGGTCCATTTAGTAGCACAACAATGAAGAGAGGTAATTAAGAACATGCACTGTGGAGTCAAATGATGAGCCACAATCTAAACTCCATCACTTTTGAGTTATATGCTCCTAGGCAAGTTGATCTAACCTGTGCATCATTTCCTTTATCTGTAAAATGTGGATATCAACTAGAAAATTTCTGCAAGAATCAACTACCAGTGAAGTGCTTTGAATAGTTTGGCACACAGAAAACATCCAACTCTATCTATCAGATCTAGTCCCTTAAATCTATTTCTCACTTCCACTGTATAATCATAAGGGATTTGATTTAGGTCATACCTGAATGGTCTAGTGGTTTTCCCCACTTTCTTCAATTTCAGTCTGAATTTGGCAATAAGGAGTTCATGACCTGAGCCACAGTCAGCTCCTGGTCTTGTTTTTGCTGACTGTATAGAGCTTCTCCATCTTTGCCTGCAAAGAATATAATCAATCTGATTTCGGTGTTGACCATCTGGTGATGTCCATATGTAGAGTCTTCTCTTGTGTTGTTGGAAGAGGGTGTTTACTATGACCAGTGTGTTCTCTTGGCAAAACTCTATTAGCCTTTGCCTGCTTTATTCCGTACTGCAAGGCCAAGTTTGCCTGTTACTCCAGCTGTTTCTTGACTTCCTCTTTTGCATTCCAGTCCCCTATAATGAAAAGGACATCTTTTTGGGGTGTTAGTTCTAAAAGGTCTTGTAGGTCTTCATAGAACCGTTCAACTTCAGCTTCTTCAGTGTTACTGGTTGGGGTATAGACTTGGATTACTGTGATATTGAATGAACTATGCCTCATGAACTATGCACGGAGGTTCGTGACATTGTACAGGAGATAGGGATCAAGACCATCCCCATGGAAAAGAAATGCAAAAAAGCAAAATGGCTGTCTGGGAAGGCCTTACAAATAGCTGTGAAAAGAAGCGAAGTGAAAAGCAAAGGAGAAAAGGAAAGATATTCCCATCTGAATGCAGAGTTCCAAAGAATAGCAAGGAGAGATAAGAAAGCCTTCCTCAGCGATCAATGCAAAGAAATAGAGGAAAACAACTGAATGGGAAAGGTTAGAGATCTCTTAAACAAAATCAGAGATACCAAGGGAACATTTCATGCAAAGATAGCTCAATAAAAGACAGAAATGGTATGGACCTAACAGAAGCAGAAGATATTAAGAAGAGGTGGCAAGAATACACAGAACTGTACAAAAAAGATCTTCACGACACAGATAATCACGATGGTGTGATCACTCACCCAGAGCCAGACATCCTGGAATGTGAAGTCAAGTGGGCCTTAGAAAGCATCACTACGAGCAAAGCTAGTGGAGGTGATGGAATTCCAGTTGAGCTATTTCAAATCCTGAAAGATGATGCTGTGAAAGTGCTGCACTCAATATGCCAGCAAATTTGGAAAACTCGGCAGTGGCTACAGGACTGGAAAAGGTCAGTTTTCTTTCCAATCCCAAAGAAAGGCAATGTCAAAGAATGCTTAAACTACTGCACAATTGCACTCATTTCACATGCTAGTAAAGTAATGCTCAAAATTCTCCAAGCCAGGCTTCAGCAAAACATGAACCGTGAACTTCCAGATGTTCAAGCTGGTTTTAGAAAAGGCAGCGGAACCAGAGATCAAATTGCCAACATCCGCTGGATCATGGAAAAAGCAAGAGAGTTCCAGAAAGACATCTACTTTTGCTTTATTGATTATGCCAAAGCCTTTGACTGTGTGGATCACAATAAACTGTGGGCAATTCTGAAAGAGATGGGAATACCAGACCACCTGACCTGCCTTTTGAGAAACCTATATGCAAGTCAGGAAGCAACAGTTAGAACTGGACATGGAACAACAGACTGGTTCCAAATCGGGAAAGGCGTACGTCAAGGCTGCATATTGTCATCTTGCTTATTTAACTTCTATGCAGAGTACATCATGAGAAACGCTGGGCTGGAGGAAGCACAAGCTGGAATCAACATTGCCGGGAGAAATATCAATAACCTCAGATATGCAGATGGCACCACCCTTATGGCAGAAAGCGAAGAGGAACTAAAAAGCTTGTTGATGAAAGTGAAACAGGAGAGTGAAAAAGTTGGCTTAAAGCTCAACATTCAGAAAACTAAGATCATGGCACCTGGTCCCATCACTTCATGGAAACAGTGGAAACAGTGTCAGACTTTATTTTTTGGGGCTCCAAAATCACTGCAGATGGTGATTGCAGCCATGAAATTAAAAGATGCTTACTCCTTGGAAGGAAAGTTATGACCAACCTGGATAGCATATTCAAAAGTAGAGACATTACTTTGCCAACAAAGGTCCGTCTAGTCAAGGCTATGGTTTTTCCTGTGGTCATGTATGGATGTGAGAGTTGGACTATGAAGAAAGCTGAGCGCCGAAGAATTGATGCTTTTGAACTGTGGTGTTGGAGAAGACTCTTGAGAGTCCCTTGGACTGCAAGGAGATCCAACCAGTCCATTCTGAAGGAGATCAGCCCTGGGATTTCTTTGGAAGGAATGATGCTAAAGCTGAAACTCCAGTACTTTGGCCACCTCATGCGAAGAGTTGACTCATTGGAAAAGACCCTGATGCTGGGAGGGATTGGGGGCAGGAGGAGAAGGGGATGACAGAGGATGAGATGGCTGGATGGCATCACTGACTCGATGGCTTTGAGTTTGAGTGAACTCCAGGAGTTGGTGATGGACAGGGAGGCCTGGCATGCTGCAATTCATGGGGTCGCAAAGAGCCGGACATGACTGAGCAACTGAACTGAAATGAAACATCCAACAAATATTGGCTGCTACTTCTTCAAAATTGGTTATAATTTTGCTGTAAGTACTACAAAATTATTTAAAAGCTAACTTGCCCAAGATTCACTAAACTCCTCCTGCCCATCATGAACTTGAGATGGAAGAGGCAAAATAAAGAGTAAACAGAGCTGATTTCATTTTATGTTTGCACTATCAGCCCCAAACTGACTTCTACTGAGGAACCTACTTCTTGGCAATTTAATACAACTACACAACTGTAGCTGTAGGAAATACACTATTTTTCTCAGTGGCAGAGTAAGGCTTAATGTGTCTAACATGCATAATAGAATACAAATCAATTTATTACAACTCATTTAAAGGTACCCTACTATTTATTATCTTGGATATTTGCCAATTCTGAGAACATTGCATTTAACACTGAAGTGACTAAAGGTACAGCTGTGAATACCCTTTTCTTTTTTTTAAAGCTGATGTGAGGTAGTGGGTAGCCAACTATCTTCCAGTTTGCCCTACCCACCCCTAAGTGGTTACTAAATAGTTCTTATATTCATGATGGTGATTTTTAAAAACCTGAGGTATAGGTGACTTACAAAGTTGTCTGTAACGGTCCTTTATGCTGTCCCCTTGGTCTGGAATTCTTGGCCTTGGTCACTCTGCCCCCATTTCACCTTTCAGCTTTTAAAATTCAACTCAAGTAGCAGCTTTATTCGTTAACAGTCAAAAAGTGGAAACAACCCAGATGTCCATTAACTACTGAACAAATAAGCTCTGTTGATACACACAATATGGATGGGCTTCCTTGGTGGCTCCGACAGTAAAGAATCTGCCTGCAATGCGGGAGACCTGTGATCGATCCCTGGGTTGGGAAGATTCCCTGGAGGAGGGCATGGAAACCCACTCCAATATTCTTGCCTGGAGAATCCCACGGACAGAGGAGCCTGTTGGGCTACAGTCCATGGGGTCGCAGAGTCAGACATGAAGACTAAGCACAGCACAACACACAATATGGATAAATCTTGAAAACAGGCTGAAAGAAACCTAATACAAAAGCATATTATATGACCCCATTCATATCTAGTTCTAGAACAGTCAGATTTTATCTGTGGTGGAAAGATAAACAACAGTTGTTGCTTCTGTGGAGAGAAGCGAGGAAAGCAGAGATTGATTTGGTAAGGAGTACAAAGTTTCTGGACTAATGGTTACGCGCAGTACCTTCAATAGGGGTTTGGGTTAGACAGCTGTAAGCATTTGTTACAAGTCAGCAAATACATACTCACAGCTTGTAAATTTTATCACATATGAATTTTACACCAAAAGGAGAACATGGCAAATACTAAACTTAATGATAAATGCCGAAATATTTAGGGCATAGTGTACTCATGTTTGCAATTTACTTCTAAATTAACATAAAAAAGACATTGATACATGGATATATGGCAAAGCAAGAATGTAAAATGTGTTTGCTGTAAAATTCAGCATTGCTGTGTGAAGAATTA
This sequence comes from Bubalus bubalis, assembly GCF_019923935.1. Classification (NCBI taxonomy): domain Eukaryota; kingdom Metazoa; phylum Chordata; class Mammalia; order Artiodactyla; family Bovidae; genus Bubalus; species Bubalus bubalis. The sequence goes on along the minus strand of NC_059181.1, from coordinate 131,822,380 downwards.
ATAGTAAAATGCTGGGGAAAATACTCAAATGTCAGCTTTATATGAAGCCTCCCAGAGGGCATCCACGGTAAGTGCCCCTCCTCTGTGCTCCCATAATACCCAGTAAAAACAATGAACTCACCCCCATTTTATTAGTTCTGAATCTGCATACCAACTCCCAGCAGAATTATAATTAACTTGAAAACAAAGCCTATCTTATTGGTCTCAGCAGCTAGCACAAGGCCAGGCACACAGTAGATAATAAGATTTGTTGACCTGAAGTGATGCTTAGTGAACTTCTAGTTTTTTGGTTCCTTTTCTTTTGCTGAATCATTACAGCTTCCAGAAAAATCTATCTGACCTGAACTCATCTCTGTGAATCCTTACAAACTCCCTTTTTGGAAAGATTTTGAAGCTATCCCTTCTGGTTAATCCTATTCCTCCTCCCCAGTCTCTCAACTTTAAAAACTATTAATTAGTAACTATTGATCGACTCCTTCAATTCATACTCTTTACAGAAGTCACCTGGGTGGCATATTAAGGACTATGTTGAGTCATACTACTCAGTTCTATAGCCAGCCAGACTCCTTAAAGAAGTACTATTTCCTCACCATGGAACAATGAGTAATGTGCCATTTTATATTTATGCAATTATCTGTGTTACCCTTATGTATCGAATAGTTTCAATGCTGCCAGGACTTAATGCAGCCAGACTGCTTGAGTGGCAACCCTATCATTTACTAGCCATATAACCTTGCCCAAGGTGTTTTTTGTGCCTTGTTTTCCTGCCTCTTGATTAAAAAAATAATTAAAAAGGAGATGGGGGAAGGAGAGGGGGCATGATAATGTGTCACCCGTTGTTGTGATCCTTCATAAGATGTAAACCACTTCAAACAGTGCCCAGCTATTAACTAACATTTATTATGTTCAGTTCTGCATCACCAATGGCAGAAGACTGGGGTTATAATATGATCTACAAATTAGCCTAAATGACCAGTGTGCTAGTGCTACATTGATATGAATCATTTTTGAGAGTATAATGCAGGGAGGTGACTATAGTTGATGATACTGTTTTGTATATGTGAATGTTCTTAAATGTTCTCACCATATACACACAAAAAAATGGCAATTATTATGAGGTGACGCATGTTAACTAATCTTATTGTAAATTTCACAATTTATGCATATGTACCAAATATTCATGCTGTACACTTTACACTTAGATAGTATTGTATGTTAATTACAATTCAATAACTCTGGAAAAAAGAATACAATGCAGGGAATTCCCTGGTGGTCCAATGGTTAGGACTTGGCACTTTCACTGCCATGGTGTGGGTTTACTCCCTGGTCAGGGAACGAAGATGCCCCAAGCTGTGCAGCATGGCCAAAAAATTTTTTAAAAAAGAAAGAGAACAATGCAAATCTTAATATGCTGAACATTAAGAGTTTTCAATAAGAATTCAATTTTTATATTCTTTCTCAAATATGGGCTTTCACTTACCTCCAAACATCAATCCATTATCTAAGGGAGGTTTTACACACACACACACACACACACACACACACACACACACACATTTTTCTCTCAGTCTCTCTCTAGCTCAGCACACTCTACTGGTTTCCTTCCTAGCACTAATTATGAAATAAGCTTAATTATTTTATTTGATTCTTTCCTTATTTGTTTGCCCCACTAGATCTGTGGAGGAGGGGCCTTGTCTATTTTGTTTGCTGTTAGATCTCTAACACATGCCTCAGCACACAGTGGGCACTCAAATGTATCCTGGATGAACAATGCAGATATTTTAGTGAGCATTTAACTCATACCAGATAAATAAAGTAATAATGGTCATAGGTTTCTACTTTAAAGTAATAACCCAATTAGGGATTTAGTCTCATTTTAAAATACATATGATTTATTAAAAATATAGTATTTTCTATAAATTATTCCCACCCAAACATGTTAAAAGATGTGGTAATAGGTACACTTTCTAACCACTTATAGCCACCCTCCTCTTTCAAGTACAAAAGATAAAACATACAACATACTGTAGGTTTATTTTTATTCAAAAAGTTACTGTCTCAAGACATAAATACAAATCAGAAAACAGTACAATTAGGACAATAGAATGTGGAGGACAACAGGTTAGAGTAATATATAAAACATTTTTAGCTGGTTGAAAACAAAGCTGTAAGAACTGCTTTCACAAAGAAGTACTCCTTTCAAGAGTGAGGAAAAAAAATCAACTTAGGTTTAAAATCATATATACAGTCCTCTCAGCAGTTCTAGTAAATGCAGTGGTGTGAAAAACAACATAGGCAATACTTTTGCACGTAACAATATTTGTTGATGGAAAATCTGTTAGACATGTCTTGATTTCATTTGTTATTAACCATGATTTAATAAAATAATTGTATTTTATCATGATCTTTTAGCTAACCTATGGTTTTTGGCTACCACAGCCCAATGCTTGTTGGTTTCTGACTCTTAAGAACTGGAAGCCTTTTGGTATTCACCCATCTGAAGATATTCTTGTATTGCAAGCATATTAAGGCATGGAATGATTAAAATAATATACCTCAAGAACTGAGAGACGACTGACAAAAGATAGATACACATGTAATATAAGTTAATATTTTGTTTTAAACGATGTCTAGCTGCCTAAGCCTCGCAAAATGAGTTGATGTCAAAATGGCAAGTAGCCACTTTCTGTTTTAAACTAATTCATTTGTGAAAGGACATAAAATGAAGTTTAAAGCTTAGCTTTCAAAGAATATTATGGGTTATGAATTCTATTATCCCATCTAATTTACATACAGAGGAAATGTACTGTAACCTGTTAGAAGTATCTTTAACCTGAAGACTGCTTGCAAAGACAGATAGATAAAACAATATAAAATACAAATTTAAAAATCATTTTAAAGCATGAACACTCATGCTTTTCTATTTTTAAACATTGTTAAACTTTCAATATATTTCTGAAACCTCATAATTTTAAGTTGGAATTTAAAAGTAAGAAAAAACTAAACAAACTGCGCAATTATAAAATCAGCACCAATTTATATATATATATAATTTTATTTAAAATTTAGATCCCTATTCCCACACTCTAATAAGCTGTATAATTTTTGTTTAGAGTTTTTCTGCAAACATACTACAATAAGCTTCTTTTATTTGGAGACAAAATACAGTGGCACTACTGGAAGGAATATCACAACATTACATTTTTATCTTAAAGGACAAGCAAACTTTCAGGGTTGATAATGGGATAAGCATGTCTGAGACTGGTTACCTTCTGGCAGTTCACTGCATCTGGGTATTTCTGAAAAGTATAGAGAAGCTCTTGGATTTTAAAAATATCTTAAAATACATTTTAGATGAAAAAATTGTAAAAGTTCTGCTTATAAGTTTACTTTTCTCCACAATTACAATATTTAAAAGAAAGCCTCGATTGATGTTTCAAGCATTTAAATTTAGAATGCTAAAAACAATTCTATCCTATAATTTCAGGGCAGGGGAATACTCATCCTTAACTTTGTTTCTTGGATGTAAACAGAAATCCAGCAGAGGTCATCATTACTTAGTACACCCAGTAAATAAATGTAAGAGGATTCATGTCTGTACCAAATGCCTCTTCAGATTGTTATAGTTTCTTTAAAAAAAGCATGAAATAACTGATTCAAAAGCCAACTAACAGCGCATAAATAAAATATTTACTTTCTAAGAAAAACTGTAGCTTATCATCAAATTGTTTACTTGTCCTTTACTTTTTTCAGGCAAACAAAACTGCCCCTCAAATGCACTTGATCTTGGTAAGTATAAGCACGTCATATTCTCCTTAGAGAAAAATCTGTACAGAATTTCACTGTATCTACCACACTTTATTTTAAAATTTCCTCTTCCACTTAGAAAATGACTTCACCAGAGACTTAATTGCGTACTGGTATTAAAACATTGACACCCCAAGAACCTAATGAGAGAGGGAAAAAAAAATCTTGTTAAAATTGTCATTCATTTCTTTGTAAAATATATTACAGTAATACTTGGCAATATTAAGTTTAATAACATGTTAAAAGTCACTTTGAAAAATTCCCCTCTTCAGATATATAATTCTAAAATTATAATTACCATTAACACGAAATGAAATAACATCAGGCCTAATCACAATCCTACCTACCTCATAAATATAACTAAAAGCATAAATCATGTCTCATTTATATGTTTATACACACCCCTAATGCCTAGATAATGCCCTGAACACAGGCACCCAACATATGTTGAATGAACAAATAAATGTGCTTCTTGACATACACTTCTGACACAAGAATGTCTGGCAAACTCAGTCATTTGCACTGTGAAATGGGTATCATGAACACGCAGACCAAAAACATCCAAGAACAATATAAATACGTAGAAAATAGGAAGCATTCTTTAGAAAAGCTGGACTGAATGAACAGATCTACTAATTTTAAAAAATCAAGTTAAGTAAAGGTAAAATCTGAGCAAAAAGTTTTATTGATGCTTTTCATTACATTTTGGGGCTTCCCTCGTAGTTCAGCTGGTAAAGAATCTGCCTGCAATTCAGGAGACCAGGGTTTGGTTCCTGGGTTGGGAACTTGAGAAGGGAATGGCAACCCACTCCAGTTAAATTTCACTCCATTACATTTCAGCTGGGGAAACAATGCTAGGTAAAAATCTAATCATTACTTGTCACTAACTTAAAAAAGTAAAAGCAGGTAATGAATGGAGCAACTCCTTCTTGTTTGTTAAGCAAGAATAAGTTACAACTTTTAGTTTTGTATATACTAAAAGTTGGGCTCTTCAAGTAAATTTCCAACACTTATTATGACAATTGAGTAATATTTTTAAAATACTATAATGAGCTAGTGAAAACTGATAATTAAAGCCAGAGGTAATGATCTAAGACTGGGATTACAAAGGGCACTTACTTGTAAATTAAATCTCACTTTAACAAAAGTTATAGAACTCACAAATTGCTTTGATCTGAATTGAAGGACCTATGTATTTTCAGACCAGGAAACAAATATCTATCTGATTGCAGCCTCCAAGTAGCACATCATCAAGTAAAGTGTTTGGAATCCCCAGTAATGAGAACAATAGAGGATTAATGTACCCCATTCTTATCAGTCATCCATCAAAACAACCACCACTACTGGCCCCTTGCCCACCCCACCCCTAAAGGTTAAGCGTTCTCCTTTTCAGTTTTAAGAGTCAGAGTTTGGGTGGTTAGAATGTTTCCAAAGAGGCCTAGGTGATAGGTGATGTTTAAAAATCCCTTCTAGCCATAACACTCTGACTCTGGGTAATGGAAGATCTAATGATGAATGAAAGGATAAAATCTTAATTGACAGTTTTAGTGTAGAGTGTGGCATGAAGATGAACTCACGTTCTTTCCAAACCAAGTGTCTACCTAGAAATAGCCTGAACAGATCTTTTTTCCCCCTCCTCCTGGGTTTGTACAGGCAAGGTTATAAAGGAGATTCTTCTACTAGAACATTAAATTTGCTCCATTATACCAAACCCTTCCTTTACCAATTTTATACTACAGATATCTAATAAAAGTATCTCAACACAGAAGGAGGACATTAGCGATATTCTCTTTTTTTGGTAACATAAGCTACCTGTTTCTGGTGTCAACATTAATAACCACTTAAGCACATACTTTAAAGGTACCAACAGCCAGCTTTGGTATGTTGAGGCAATACTGGCCCACTAATAGCAGAAAGCAACCATATACAGATGTTGACACTGTTACCAAATATGAAACTAAATAAATCATAAATCTAGAATATTATATGCAACCCCAAACTGATCTGCTCAGAGTTTTCATATTACCACTTCTGAATCACACAGATAACATGTTACAGAAAATATATCTAGGATTTATTTAGTAATAATCTAAAGTATCTATACTAGGATGCTTTGGGTTACTTCACATAAAATTAGAGAATCTTAGAATTGGGTATAAAAGGATCTACAGTCCTAATTTTATTATTGTCTTGTTGACTATCATCACAGGGTTGAATAAAAAGAGATGTAATCTAATGCAGATTTTTACATTAAAAATTTTGTTACTCCATTTAAGTTATTGTAGAGATAATAAGATAAAGTTTAATGTAATTTTAAAACAAACTAGTATTAATAGTATTACAGTACATACGTGGTCAAAGACTTGTAAAGATACCTGAACTGTTAAAGATATTGAGCAGTCAGTTATGTGACTGCTGCCATCATGTGGCACTAGTATAGAACTACAGGTACAGATGCAAGTGCTCCTGTTCCTAATTTTAGGCAAAGCAGCAAAACTACTATCCTCTACGTTGTTACATATGCAATAAACACAAGAATGCCATAATTTTTCTATAAATAACAATGATTAGGTCCCTATCTTCGGCTTCACTCAGATTATAGTTTTCCCTAAATGTTAAATGTCAAAAATATATATACATATACAGTACTGTTCCACTACTGTAAAGAAAAAAAAAAAGGTGAAGAGCACCATTTGGCAAATCTATTCAATAGTAAGTGACTAAGGAAACAAATGCCTAAAGGTTTCCTGACTTTAGATGAACAAATGAAAAAAATAAGATGATCTCTAACTGCCCATATCAATTTTGACTGTAGTTAATCATTACAATTTCTAAAACAATTTTCTTGGTATTTCTTTGAGGCAAGGTCTGATTCTAGTTCTGGGAAGTACACAGCAGAGGCAGCACAAGATTTTTACATCAAAAGGAACTCGGATCAAATTACTACTCTGACACTAAGGCTGTATAACTCTCAGCAAGTCACTGAAACCACCTCTACAGCCCAAGTTTGCTTGAGTGTAAAAGTGGGATCCCACTAAACTGTGCCTGGCACAATGTCAGGCACATAAGTTTTCAAATACTAGCTTCCATTCCTTTTCATCTCAAAGTGATAGTACAGGTGGACTAGAATACAAATCCCTTGAGAGCAGGGAGAGCATCTTATTCATTTCAGCACCAATTTCCAACTCACTAAACTGCTGAATTAATGCGTTTCATCACATATGCTTGGAAAGATTCTCTTTTATTCCTCATCACAATCACTACCTAAATGTTTTATTTAACAAACTGGAAGATACATACTCCTAGATTATCAGGGAAACCACATACTTCAATATGCACTTAAACGACAGACTTATGGGTAGGCAGAGGTCACCTATGCTACTCAGATTATGGTCTTATTAGAAATGCAGAATGTTAGACCACACTTAAGACCTACTGAAGCAGAACCTACATTTTAATAAGATCTCTACATGATTTATATGTCCCTTAGAGATGGACAAACACTGATTTCAAGGATCCCAAGGTGCCTTGTCCAAAGATTTCTATACCTGCTGATCTATGAAATGTTATCTTTTAGCTCAAATAGCTAGCTCTATTAATTTAAGTATGTTAGCATGAGTTCGTTTGTTGAAATTCTTCCAAGAGCTATCTGACAGGAGATGAGGCAAGAGAGGGCCAGGAGAGAATGGCAGAAATAGGGGCATAGAAGGCAGGCCTTGGAGGATGATACAACAGTCACCTGAGACTGCAGGTGTTAGGAAGAAGGAGCATAAATGGGTAGATGCTAAAAAGTGAGCTAGACAGGCATTTAACCGATTTAGCAAGCTGACAAATAAAGCTAAACACCTCTATGCTGGGCAAAACTCTCAAAATGAATAAAATCATCACTGCCTGGAGTTCAATCATTGAGCAAAATATAATATCCTATTTCACTACATCAATCTGGTAGTTATCAAAACAGAAGTGTGTATAAGTGTTATGGGAGCTGAGAATAAAGTATCTATCTAAAAAGTTAGGAAAAACTCCAAAGGTGATGTCGGAACTGACTACTGAAAGAATTCACTACTTGGAAAAGGAAATGGGCAATTCTGACAGAGAGAAAAGCTTTTACACGGTCATGGAGTTGTGAAAGAGCACAGTGTGTCTGAGAAGAACTACAGATGGTATTCTCAGGGAGAATATGGCAACAGGGACTGATAGAAGAAACAGAACTGACATCAACTAATAATAACCAATTATCTCAACTCCCTTCTCTTTATTACCAAACCCTTTGTTCAAGTTCTATTTTTCACCATGTCTTCATATTAAGATTATGACTATCATGGTTATTTTTCTTCTAATTCATCCTATTCAAGGAAATATTTCTGAAACACAATTCTGATCATGCCTGCTCCCCCATTCAAAATCCTTCATCAGGTATAACTCAAGCCTACAGGAAAAGTGCAAATTCCTTAACAAACACTTAAGCCCCAGTTGGCCAGGGATTCAAAGGCACTTTGAATCTGTTACCACCACTGCATGACCCCTTCTCAACTCTACTCTGAAATCCCTCCTGCCTGTCTCTTTTCCTCCTGTCCAGTTGTTTTTATCCATTCTTAATGTATTGTCCAAGCTCTTCAACCTCAAACTCAGAGATTGCCTATTACTTTTGATTTTACAATCTTGAGGCATATTTAAATTAAACCTACTGATTCATCCATAATTGAAGCTGGATCAAAGAAATCAGGCTTCAGTTCTGTTCTCTCCCGTCTGTTCTTTGATGGTGGCTAAAAGGGGGAAAAAAGGAAGGAAGTTGACAATTGCCATATCTATAATAAGCCAAAGAGTAAATGAAAATCTTGAAATAATTAAGTGTTCACGAGACCTATGTAATTGCAATTGCACCCTACAATACTTCAAGTACTATCTATTCAAACTACAGAATATTTAAAAATGCAAAAGCAGTTCATTCATGGGAAATTATTCTTATGGATGAAAACTAGAAAAAGGATTTTTTGTTTTATTTTAGAAATGTCTCTCTCAACTCTCTTTTCAAGGCACTGAATTACACTATTCTGAAGAGAAGCAATATTTAATTATTTCTTCCCTTTAAGGAGAATACACCAAGGTATACTGAGAAATAGAAGACCTGGCTTATGAGTCTCAGCTTTACTGCTTACTAGTTTTGTCTCTCTGGATAGGAAGTCTAAGCTTCAATATCCTCAATCCTTTCAACCTACCTCACAAAGCTTAATGAGCTGTGTAGCAAAATGACATATGTGGATAATAAAGCCCTAATTGTATAGATGATGTTATTATCAGAGAATATACCATCATATATATTAAACTTCCAAGTCTTTTATCAGTACTTTACTGTGTGATACGGAAACTGACCTCAGTAAAAAAGTAGACCATGTTTATAATATATTGGTTTGATAATGGTAAATAGATGGTAAATTATAAGGTGATATTATACTATTAAGCAAAATATATTCTTTATATATTCCTAAATTAAGTCTGAAAGTTTACCATCTTAAATTAGGATCTAACACCCTCACTAAACTCATCCTCTTCCTCAATCCCTTCTCACATAACTAAACTCCTGGCAACTATTTTATTTAGTAATTTTGCAAAACTTACTTTTATGGCAAATATTTCTCTCCTCTAATAATATTCAATTTAATTTCCAAAAAAAAATCTAAATTTAAAACCTTACAGAATCATTGTATCTTACCAAGTCTATATCCATGGTGTCAAAATCCATCCCCTCATTAAGATCTTCAATCCTCCCTTCTGAGGACATCATAACATCTTCAACAATTGGCTCTTCATCATCTTCCATTAGGCTTGTACCACGCCGACTAGAGAAATACAAAAAAGGTCAAGATCTCAACCAAAGTCACAATTTAGTAATATATTGGCAGCAACTATGTGGCTCTATTCAAATGTAATGGAAAATGATGGAATTAAAGGTCAGGGAAAATGACTAGGCATTGATCATGTCATCAATGATGTCAAAACCCCAATATTCACTTGTTTGAAAATGCTAAAGAGTTATGTTCATTCTACATTACTTCAAAACATTTAACTTGATAGTTCTGATATTCCATTTAAAAGCTCAATGAGAATTTACCACATGGGAGCAGACAAGATACCTCAAATCCTTTTTGAAAGTAGGCAGGGTACAAATTAATAAAGAAGTATAAAACAAGAGACCAAATAAATGACATTTTCAGAATACATGTATTTTCATGAACATATAATGCTAATTTTACCCATCACTCACATTCACTCAGTACCTAAAATGTACCAGGCACTCACTCACTCATTCACATAGTGCCTACTATGTGCCAGGCTTTGACTGTGTCCTATGGATGCAAAATAAAAGATGAATAAGACGTGATTCCTGCCCTCAAGGAGCTCACAGTCTACTATGGGAAACACAATTAATTATGACAAAGTGATAAATATTGCAAGAGAAATATGCATTAAGCGCTATAAAGATATACTGAAAGAAGAGATTAATTCTGCTTCAGGAAGAAATGAGCAACATTTATGGTGAAACTTGCACTCTGTATCCTATGAAACTCAAAACTGAGACATATATAGAAAAGTTAAATTAAGACCCAAAATTCTATTATCACATAATTATAAAGAAAAAATTCAAATTTCAAGTTCACAAATTAGCCCATATTAGCATAAAGGAATCAACATAAGTGAAATTGAGGGTGACTTGTTGTTCCCCAGTTTGGATAATATTTCTTTCTTTGCTCACTCATGTAAAGATCCCACCCTCCCCCAAATCAATTATTTATTGAATGCCTGCTTACAATTTACACAAAACTATGTTGAGTCTTAAAAGACGAAGATAACAAGACATGATGTCTAGTCCAGGCTATGTGGACAAATATGTTAACAATGGTCCCTATTTCTCAAGAGTTCTGGACAGTAAATGATAAATGACAATTTTACTGTATTTGGTGGAAGCAACTGTGAAGGGGATACGTGTGCTTTGGGGACCATGTGTTATAGAAAACCAGAAACTCATTCTGCTTTTGAAAGATATATGTGATATAAACTAGGAGACAGAGAGAATTTGAAGGTATTTTCAGATATAGGCCAGACACCATTACAGAACAATTATTGTAAAACAAAAATATTTTAAAGTCTCAGGTGACAGACTACTTATGATACAACCAAAAGACTCTTCTGATAATAGTTAACTGGAATAATTTCTTTGTCACCTAGGGAAGTTTATCTCTAAGAAGAATAAAAACTAACTACAGCTATATGAGATGATGGATATTTACTAAACTTATTGTGGTAATCACTTCATGATGTATGTACATTGCATCATCATGCTGGACACCTTAATACAGTGTTGTATGTCAATTATATCCCCATAAGACTTGAAGAAAAAAGTTAATCAATTAATCTACAAACAAAAGAATAATGATAAATGGTACAGATAATGAGATGCTGTGGAAGAGCGTGTGCACTGGCGGAAAGTTTCAAGGGCAGACATATGGACCAAATGATTGCCTGGCAGAATTCTGCAGTATTTGGACTGGTAACTAGTGAGAAGCTAAGAAATCACTTGTTGAATTCAGCATGAAATAAGAACATATGTTAAAGGGAATGTGGCTATAGAAACAGAATAGGGGACAGAATCAAGGGATAGTATAGAGGATGAACATAGTAGACATAACAGGATCAGAATTTACAGATGTGATAAAGTATACCTTGTCTGTTGGAGGTTTTTAAGACCATGACAGACAACTAAAGAGAATTTAATACTACTCGTGAGGTAAATGACCAGTTCTTAAGAAAAATAGGTCAAATTCTCATCATTCAAAAACCAACAAAATTGCAACAAAATATAAATTTAAGAAATAAGGTAACAATCACTATCTCCAGCATTAAAACATGTACCACATTATGTTACAAATACAAAGCTTTCAAACTAAAAAACTTAATCAAAATCATCAGATCCTCCCCCTTTGTACCAGTTATCTAAAGACTACTTATATGCCATTTCTTTTGGAGCCAAAGCTAATAAGGACTTATAAAACTCTCATACAGATTCCAGTAAAAACAAAGTATTTGAAAATTAAACTTCAGTTTTTTTAGCATTGGACATTTATTCATTCAATGAACATTTAACTTAGTACTTTTTTAATGTGCCAAGCACTAACAGGAAATGAAAGCAGTCCCTATTAAGAGGTACAAACTATTAAGTATAAAATAAGATACAAGGATATACTGTATAACACAGGGAAATGCCAATATTTTATAACTATAAATGGAATAAAACCTTAAAAACTGTGAATCACTAAACTGTATACCTGAAACATATAATATTGTACATCAACTATACTTTTCAATTTAAAAAAGAGAAAGAAAGAGGTCCCTGCCCTTAAGGAGCTCACAGTCTACAGAAAGGGACAAATTCATAAACAAATTACAATATAATGTGGTAAGTGCTATAAGAAATAGGAATATACATAGTGTTATGGGAGCATAGATGACACCACAGCTTCATATAAGGCGACACCTGAGCTTGTCCTTTTATGATGATTTTACCAGCTGCCAGGGAATAGGATATGATACTAAAATATAGGCAGGGGCCATATTTAGAGAGATCTTGCATGCCATGAGCTAAGGAGTTTGAACTGTATCTTGCAGGCAATGGGGATCCATAGAATGGTTTTAAGGAAGAGAGCTACATGATCAGATTTCTCTTCTAGAATAGCACTTCTTGATGGCAACGTGAATGATGGAGTGGTGGTGAGGGGAGTGAGGGAAGGGGTTTGGTGAGAGGATAAATAGATCTGAGGGAAGAACATGAATTATAAAGCTAATGTAATAGTTCAGGTGAGAGATGAGGGCCTGAACTAAGGTGGGGATCAATTAAGATGTAACAAAACTGAATTTTTAGCTATAGTTCTGTGTACCAAAATAAACAAGGATTCATAGTTAAACTTTTCCAACAGATCAACCTAATATCAGTCCTTTACCTAACTAGTTAATATTTAACTTAAGAAGTTTTTTTTCTGTTGGAAAGACCAATTTTTAGCTCCTTGATTATTTCAGCTTAGTTACTCTAGAGAGTTTGCTGAAATTTTTAGATAAGGCACACAATAAATTATGTCAAAATGAATTAGTGAACTTCCTAGACTCAGACAATAAGGCACTCTCACTTACATGGCATGCTGAAGATTAGTTCGCAGTTTAACATAGCTCATTGCTGCTCTCTCCTGCTGCTGCCTTGCTTCCTCTTGTTGTCTTTGAGCTAACATCCATGTTACCTGCGTGCTTCAAGGAGAATTTTATTCTTCTTTTAACTTAACTTTTTTCTATGTAATTAATAAAGTTATATACAGAAAATGATCAAATGTACTTACTTATAATCAAGAGGAGTTTGATGATGTTCAGTCTGCATTGGATAGACACTCATGAAACTATCCTCAGGTCGTAATCTTTTGGGCTCTCTCATAATTGTTGAGGTGAGTTGTGGTGTCTGCATCATAACTGGGGTGTGCAGTGTTTGCTCTCTGCTTAGCCACATACTGTCGCTACTACTGCTTTCTTCGGCTGAGAAAGAAAAGTAATAGCAATGAAGTTCAGTCACTAATTTTGACTAAGTGAATGTTAGTCGCTCAGTCATGTCTGACTCTGTGTGACATGGATTATAGCCCACTCGGCTCCTCTGTCCATGGGATTTCCCAAGCAAGAATACTGGAGTGGGTAGCCATTCCCTTCTCCAAGGGATCTTCCTGATCCAGGGATCGAACCCAGGGCTCCTGCATTGCAGGCAGATTCCTTACCATCTGAACCACCAGGGAAATGTCTAATACAACCTGTGCAGGTCAACAAACATCTGCTTCTTTACACATGCTAGAGCTTGGAACAGAGGGATACAGAGGTATGTAAGAATGCAGTCCCTGCCATGCCCTGACAGTCCAGTTGTGGAAAAAGAAAGTGAAAGAAAGTGAAAGTTGCTCAATCGTGTCTAACTCTTTGCTACCCCATGGACTCTAGTCTGCTAGGCCCCTCTGTCCATGGAATTCTCCAGGCAAGAATACTGGAGTGGGTAGCCATTCCCTCCAGGGGACCTCCCCAACCCAGGGATTGAACCCAGGTCTCCTGCATTGCAGGAGGATTCTTGAACCATCTGAGTCACCAGGGTAGCCCAAGAACACTGGAATAGGTAGCCTACCCCTCTCCAGGGGATATTCCCAACTTAGGAATTGAACCGGGGTCTCCTGCATTGCAGGCAGATTATTTACCAGCTGAACTACCAGGGAAGCCCTGGTAAAGAAAATACAGGCAGTTATAACACAGTGTGCATGCATGCTCAGTCGCTTCAGTCATATCCAACTCTTTGCAACTCCATGGTCTGTCAGGCTCCTCTGTCCATGGGATTCCCCAGGCAAGAATACTGGAGGGGGTTGCCATGCTCTCCCTCCAGGGGATCTTCCTGACCCAGGGATCGAACCTGTGTCTCCTGCATTGCAGGCAGATTCTTTACTGCTGAGCCACTGGGGAAACACAGTGTGGTAAGTGCTAAAAGAGGGAAGCACAGGAAGAATGGGAACGATGAAAAAGATCAGAGCCCAGCTACCCAGAAGTTACTTCTTACTAGAGTGGATATTATGTGAACTGTGACATCTCCAAGAAATGAGGAGAACATAAGCAAAAGCACTGGGGTATGAAACAACAATGCCTGAATCATACTAATCTGCTGATTATTTTAAGAGTTTAGTAGTCCTGGAGTAGATGGCAAAGGTAAGGCTGAATAAAGAGGCAGGAGTCAACTCATGCAAAGTTTTATAAGCTATGCTAAGGTGACAGGAACTACTACTAAAGGTTCTATGGAAGCAATGTGGTGAGTTACATGTTTTATACTAAGTATATGGTGGTGATATGGAGGACAGACTTAAGAATATGAAGACTAGCGAGCAAGCTGGCCACTGAGGAGGCTAACTATGTTAGACCAGGTGAGTTAAGAGGTTTAGATAAGAAAAACTTTTTAAAATTTAGTGGTATTCAGTGGACATATCTTTTAATTTGATAACTTTTCTATCTAAAAAAGGGAAAATTTAACTTCTTATCAAGCCCAAGTATTTTAACTGGTCAGGGATACTGTGTAAGAGAGATTTCTCCACAGACTGGGATGTTGGTACTATATAACCAATCAAGTCTAAATCTAAGGCTGTGTAAGTTACAAGTTAATGCTTTGTGTTACTGGACCAAAAAAATACTAAAACCATTAATCCATGTGGCGATTTAAAACCATGGCTCCTAGGAAAATAAGTAAAAAAAAAAAATAAAGCCCCCAAATCTCTGACACTTGTCACATTAACAGGTAGGTGGGGGATGATGTCCCGTTCCCTTGAATCTGTGCCCTGTGATTGCTTGGTCCACAGAACACGATGGAAACTATGCTATGCCAGTTTCTGGCCTTAGAAAATGGCAGTGCCCAGAGTTGTCTCTTGAGACACTTGTTCTTGAAGCCCGAGTCACACACTGTGAGGAAGCCAAATAGTCACATGGAAAGGTCACATGTAAGGTGTTCTGGCAGACAATCTAGCTAAGGTCCCAGCTGACAGCCAGCATCAGATACATCTATAAGTGAAGATATCTCCATATGATTCCAGTCCCAGCCTTGGAGTATTTATTCCTAGTGAAAGCACCAGACATTACGTCCAGGTTATATCATTTAAGTTTTGGGGGTAGTTTGTTACTCAGGAATAATAGCTGGAACAAATTTTGACAACTATACTCATTTGTTTAAAGTGTCTTAAAGAAAGGAAATGAAGAACCAACCCTGGAGTACTAAGAGTCCAAGAGATTCAAGCATCATAATATATTCTTAACTCTAAGATTATAGACAGCAACTTGTATTTCTATGAAGTTCTTTATGATTAATGATCTCTTCATAGAAATTCCAAAGTTGGAACCTCTCTGAATCTGCTGCACCACTTAAACTAGATGATCTGATCTCTTAGGTAATGATCAGTTCTAAAATACTGAGTCCATATCCGTATACATAGAGTATAGTGCAGTGATTTAAAAGTAGATGCTCTATAGGGTGGGAGGGAGACTTAAGAGGGAGGGGACATGTGTATATCTTGAATAAATTTAATACAGAAAAAAAAAGTAGATGCTCTAGAGTGAGATTGCCTGGCTCTGCTACTTAGCATCAGTGTGACCTAAGTTAATCAACTTCTCTGTACCAGTTTCCTACATGTGAAAAATAAGAATGTACCTAAAGAATTTTAAGAATCAAATTCATATATGCAAAATGCTTAAAACAGTACATTTTACACACAATTGGAGCAAATAGTGTGCATTTAACAACACATACCTTGAATTTAAAAAGGAGGTGACCTATGGGAAACATAAAGGACAAACATAAAGAAAATAAACTATATGCTTACTGAGTGCAAGCTGCATGCCTTCAACCACTTTCCGTTTCCCTGTAGATGGTTTGGATTTTTTACTCCGCACAGTTGACCCCCGACTACTAATCCCACTAATGACTGACATGGTGTCGTCATCACCACCAGCTAGCAAAGAATTTCGGTATGACATTAGTGGAAGCCACACGTCTTCTCTTCGGAGTGACATCTGAAAGGTCATGAACTTTTCCAAGTAAACATACCTTAAAAAGGAGGAGAAACCATTAGCTTTGATACATTAAATTGCCATAGCTTTTTTTTTTCTTTTTGCTTATTCCTAATAATCTTAAGGCTTACATATTATATGGAACACACAATGATTAACTAGAGTTAAATAAAAAGTAAATGAGAATAAAAATAATGATCGATGGATCTGCATTTCCTGAAAACATTCCACTAATAACTGCAGGATATTAGTGTTCTCTTTCTCAAAATGTCTCTGTTCTATCCTAACTTTACAGATCCCCTCTTTTAGAAGAACAAATCTGAGTCATATTCTTGAAAAGAGAATTGGATTTAAAGATTACACAACTTGAGTTCTAGTCCCAGTTCTACCAATCGCTAGCCGTGTGAGTGTGCGTATATTACTTCACTACTTATTCTAAGCCTCATCAGTACAGTGATGAACAATTCTGTCTCTATGAAGATTCTCACAATAAAGGAAACAATTCACAGCATTTTGGCTTATTATTTGTTGAGCACCTATGTCTCAGGTAATGGGGACAGACGCAAAGGTAAATCTGATATGGCCTCTACCTGCAAAATATTTTCAGAGTAATGGAAGTCATACATCTACCCTTGGATCCAAGTATCACAAGGATTCCATGACTTACATATAATATAGCAACTAAAAATCAACTAACATTTGTGTAACTACTGTGTGCTAGGCGTTTTCGTCTTGGGCTCTTTAACTTTATTCTTATAATCTTGTGAGGGAGATATTCTCCCCATATCATAGATAAGGAGAGAAAGGATAGGAGATCTTCCTGATCCAAGGATCGAACCTGTGTCTCCCACACTGCAGGAGGATTCTTTACCACTGAGCCACTGGGGAAGCCCTACATATGGTAGTACAGTACTCCTCAAAGTGTGGTCTGTAAGCTGGCTATCAGTCAGAGAACTATTAATCATCTGTGACAAGATGTGCAGTCTGAGCCAAAATCTACTTACTAACAGAAACATTTACAACTATGTATCCACCACATAGTCTAACAGAACATTCCAGATAAGTAGCCCTCTCTGATGCCATTGCCTTTTTCCCTCTTTCCAGCCACAGAGGTTGCCATTAACCTGAACTTGCTGGTTTTGTCCCTATTTATAATGTTTTAATACTTATTTGTCTGAAAACACAGCACCATTTTGTACTTAGCTTTTTGCACACAACATTTTAATTTAAAATTTAACCATTTTGGAAGACTGGTATCAGCTAACACTATGGTGGTAATCATTTTCCAATATATATATCAAATCAATATGTTGCACACCTCAAACTTACACAGTGTTATATGTCAACTATATCTCAATGAAGTCAGAAAAACAATTCTGAAAAGATGAAAGAGATCTCAGGGTCTAATATGTAACATGGTGGTTACGGTTGATGATACTATATAAATATATAATATTATATAACTGAAATATGCTAAACGAGTAGAGCTTGAGTGTTCTGACCAAAAAGGGTAAATAATGTGAGGTGATAAATATGTTAATTAACTTGATTATGGGAATCCTTAGACAATGTATATGAAATCATGTTGTATACTTTCAATACATTACCAATTTATTTGCCAATTACAGCTCAATAAACTTGAAAAAATTTTTAAAGTAGATCAGTTGAATTGTGTGAATCTTTTCAATCCCAATTCAATCAAATGAACTAAGAATAAAAGTCATTTATGACATCTGGAGAGGGGAAAGGCTACCCACTCCAGTATTCTGGCCTGGAGAATGCCAGGAACTGTATAGTCCATGGGGTCGCAAAGAGTCGGACACGACTGAGTTACTTTCATATATGACATCTAAGACTACTAGAAATTTGAACAATTAGATAGACTTTTAATAAAATTAAGGATTTATATTTACTTAAAAATATCTAACAATTTTCACCACTGTATAGTATTCCATTGTATATTAATCTATTGATCTCATTTTCTAGTTGATAGATATTTAGTTTTGCACTTTCCCCTATTCAAACAATGCAACAGTCAATTTTTTTTTCTTTTTGGCCATAAATATGGGAGACCTGGGTTTGATCCCTGGGTTGGGAAGATCCCTGAAGGAGGGCATGGCAACCCACTCCAGTATTCATGCCTGGAAAATCTCATGGACAGAGGAGCCTGGTGGGCTGCAGACCATGGGTCACAAAGAGTTGGACACAACTGAGCGACTAAACGTATTACATTAGCACATGTGGGATCTTAGTTCCCTGACAAGGGACAGAACCTGTGACCCCTGCATTGGAAGCAGGATTCTTAACCACTGGACTGCCAGGGAAGTCCCCAACAGTCAAATCATTTATAGTTCTCCTTACATATATATGTAAGAGTTCCTCTCACGTATCTACCTTTGAATATCATTACTGGATCATGATGTAGGGAGAATCTTAAACTTTACTACATACTACCAGATATCTCCAAAGTGGCCTTGTACCAGCAATGTATAAGTCTCTATTGCTCCACATCCTTGGCACTATCACACATCTTAAAGTTGTGCTAATCTACTAGGTGAGAAATTTTTTTTAATTGTTTTTAATTTTTATTTCTCTAATTAATAGTATCAATGCAATTTTTTTTTGCCTACCATCACACAGTTTGTGGGACCTTAGTTTTCCAGGCAGGGATTGAATCCAGGCCCTCAGCAGCGAAAGCACAGAGTATAACCACTGGACTACCAATTCCTCAATGCAATTTTAAATTGGGATCAATTTATATATAATAAAGTGCACAGAAAATAAAAGTTGGATCACCTCTGTAAATGAATACAGTCATGTAACCCATACACCTATCAAGATACAGGATATTCCCATGACCCCAGAAAGTACCTTGTATCCCTTTTCCCATTTAGTCTTTCCAACTTCAACAAGTACCACTATGGTGAGTTCTATCAATATAGATTAGTTTTGTCTTAGAATTTCATATAAGATCTATATAATCTATAAATGCAAAATACTGGTGGGCTTTAAGAAGACATTACTTATACTATGAGTTATTCATATTCTTCTGTCTTTTTATACCTCAAAGCCCGGGGTTGGGAGGTCTGGGAGGGAGGGATGAAAGAAGATTTTGAGACTTTAATTCCACTTGTTGGGCTCTTTTAGAATGTAAGTCATCATTTTAGAAGACCAAACCATAAAAGTATTTTGTTTAAATGGTCTGTTGAGAACAGGACTTGTAGTTAAAGTACAAAGATAAAAGAGGGAGACTTCTACTTTCCAGTGTAGTCACAGCTCAGGACACAAAGACACAGATGGATCAGCAATATTATTGTCTGCTAAATGTTTCTTCCTTAGTTAGGCTGAGCAAAGAACTCAAATAGGAATACAAAAAGCATTCCAGTTACACCTTTAAAGATACAGCTACACTGTAAAAAGAAGTCATAGAATTAAAATATAATATGCATAAAACATAGTTGTAATCTTAAAATTATAAAATTTCTGAAGCATAAAGTTTTTGTGCATTAATGAAATCCTACAAATCTGAAAGAGAAACCAATTATAACAAATCTTTAAGAATTCCAAAGCAAAATTAAATAGAATATTTCTAGTAAATACATACACTGTTCTTTTGTCTTGTCGGAGTAGTTTAGAAGAAAATTCACTAAGAATATCAAGAAATGCCAAATTTAAAGGTGGATGGCTCTCTCCTTGTGGATTAGGTTCTTTAAAAGCAAATTCTATGCCATCTCTGCAACAAAAACAAAAAAGACAAATATTTAAATAACTACAATAGAAAATTTAATAACCTAGAAAATTTTTCTATATACTTTCACTCCACTACAAAAGATGCTTCCTTTCTCATGTGTTTTATCTGAGGAAGAGGGACAATAAGGAGTCTATAGAGAATGAGCATTTACATTTTATGACACTGTTATTTTGTTTTGGGTGGATTTTTTTGATTTGTTTTTTATTGGGGGTGGGGGTGGGGGCAGGCATGCTACGATAATCGGAGATTTTAGTTGCTCTCACCCTAGCAGTGAAAGTGCTAAACACTGGACTGCCCAGGAACTCTGAACTGTTACTTTCTCTGAAACAAAACAGACACACACAGACACACACAGGCCCTAGCTGGTTCTTTAAAACAAAACAGACACAGACACAGACACTTCCCCTCCCCCACACTGGTCTTTATTACAAATGTGATCTGGCATATCTACATTCTTTCCTCAGTTTTCTTTTCCATAAAAAACAACCCAAATCCTTTCACATAATGATCAGTACATTTTCTGTATATTTCAAGACATAAAGGAGATCAACTATAAAATCAACTTAAAATAATGATTACAGACTATTTGTAATGACTATTTGTATGACTCACTAAAGAGTAAAGTTCAAAAATTATACTCAACTCGGGGCCAATTTTACCTGTATTTATTTAACAATAAATACCTCTATTAAGACAACTACCCAACATTACACATATATGAAGTAAATAATATATTACTTCTCAGAATAATTACTGTATGTGTGGTCCTTAAGTATTACTTAAAATTCACAACCAAAGTATTAAAAGGCATAAAAAGAAATCTGAGACTTTCAGAGCCAAGTGAAAAGGTGGGAGTAAATTAAAGTTGAGGAAAGCATAGGACTAACTTAAAGAGCAGAATAATTTCTGAAAGGAGACATTTAACACTTTCATGACTAAGTAAGCAATACAAATTTTAAAAAGACACAAAACAGAGAGCTTTAAATGAAACGGAGCCCAAGCCTCTAGATTTTTCCAAAGGCAAGGCTCTTTATTCACAATAAAGACATAAAGGGTATTAATATCCACATACTGGTTATGTCAGAGATCTAAAATATACTCATATATAAAAGTATAATTGATCACTAAATTACATGCCTAAAATAAAATCAGGTTTTCTCCAATTTTGATAAGGCAAAGAAAACATGCAGATAAAATAAAGATTGTGGCTCAAAATAAGAGAAAAGGTAAAGAGAAAATAAAAGAGAACAGAAACTTGAAACAAAGGAATCAAATTCTTCTACCCAGCCATGAGATCATGACAAAACTGCTAGAAGAGATTTTATAATACCTAACAAATATATGTTTTCTTCACATAATTCATAAAGATTCTGTATGGCTTTAATTAAAGCAAAGACTTTTCTACAAAAGGTGTTTTAGTCCCAATTCATATTTTAACAGAGACAGCACTGTAACTGGTTCTTAAGAAAGGAGACATATTACAGAAGTGCAAACAAGTAATAAGGCACCAACTGAATTTGGTTATTCTAAACAAAAAAGCAATATACAAAAAACCTGCATGATTAAAACATAGAGAAGCTGAATAAAATTTGGAAATTACTTGTGTAGCATAGCAATGGCCTCTCTAGTTTTCAACTGATCGAGTCCAAAAGTTAAAGCAAAACGCCGAGCAAGTTCTTTAATGCCGCTAAAAGTTGAGGATGACCTATCAAAATTATAGCCATTTTCCTGTATCATTTCATTAAAAAGCTGTTTGGAAAGAAAGAAAGAAAGCATGTTAAAGATTTTAATAATTATGGATTATTACTGATTTTAAAATATCATATTTTATATTTAACATATACTTGATGTTTATAAATAAGGCATTATACTTCATTCTAAAGCATGGATTTTTTAAAACATGATACAAATGACCAAAATTGCAGCACTTCGCATATTCAAACCAGAGGTAATTACTGACATTAGAAACTTCTTAGATTAGTTATGACAGAATTTTTTTCTGTCACTATTAACTGGATATTATAATAGCATATAAAAATATACATAAAAAGGAAACCAACTAAATTATTAGGCAACTATGTTCTTATTGACATTTAAATGATGGATCAAAAAGTAAGCAAAACAAAATATAATTTTTCAACTATCAAACTGCCAAGATTTTTAACAGATAATGGCTACTACTCAAGAATACAGTGCATTCCTATAGTAGTTATGGCTACTACTCAAGATAGCCAATGGCAGTTTGCCGTATGACTCAGGGAACTCAAATCAGGCTCTGTGACAACCTAAAGGGGTGGGAATGGGGTGGGAGGTGAGAGGGAGGTTCAAGAGGAAGGGCTGGCTGATGCATGCTGATGTATGGGAGAAACCAATACAGTACTGCAATTATCCTTCATTAAAAATAAATAAATAAAAAAAAAAGAATACAGTGCAATGGGCACTGATCTGGGAACATAAACTGAGATAACCTTTCTTTCTACACAGCAATCTGGCAATGTGCAGCAAAAGCTTTAGAATTTTCATGCTCTTTGACTAAGCAATTGTTATTATCAGACTCCATCCAAAAAGAATAATAGTAATATTTGTGTGCAATACATAGGTACAAAAATGTTTGTTTTAGTGCTATTTATAATGGAAAGAATTGTACACTCCCAATACAGAGGGCACAGATTCCATCCCTGCTAGGGGAACTAAGATCCCACATGCCACACAGAGCAGCCAAAAAAGAGCAAAGGAAAGTATTTAATGGCATGAAAGTGTTTAGGATTTATTAATATGAAAAACTAAGGATATTAAGACCGAATGCACATTTTTTATTTTTGTAAAATAAGATTTAATGCAGGCATTAAAAAGATTTTAGAAAGATGATTAAAAATAAAAACACTGTCAAGTGAAAAAAATTAAAGATAAGGTATATTTTTTCTAGTTTTCCTAAAATACTTTCTATAGCTATTATTTTATAACAAAATAAAAGTTATTTAAATGCAGCCTTTAAAATCTTTTAATAAAGAATATCAAATATGCAAATGAAGCTAAGAACTTTCACACCTATGTTTCTAAAAAGCAAGAAACTTTATCAAAGTGAAATGGGTTTGGTTATGATTTACATGCATTTGGTCTCAACAGACCAAAGTATACTAAGCAAATGATTTTTGCCTATTTAAACTTGCCATGCCACTGCCAAAACGAAAATGACTGGTGTATTTTCACTACGATTGATAAGTGCTCATTAAAATTACATGTGCAAATGGGTAAAGAATAAAGTAAAATTCATCTGAAACTTACCAAATCAAGTTAACCATGGCTAACATTTCAGTGATTATTTTTTCCAAATAGACACAGTGAAAGTGAAAGTCACTCAGTCAAGTCTGACTCTTTGCGACTCCATGGACTATACAGTCCATGGAATTCTCCAGGTCAGAATACTGGAGTGGGTAGCCTTTCCCTTCTCCAGGGACACAGAGATAGGCACAATTTTATAGTGATGCTATACTGCAATCTTTTTATTTTCTTCTCAAATACGGTAGAGATCTTAAATTAATACCAACTTACACTAATTTTAAGTGCTACCCAATAGCCACTGTGGAGATGTACTACACAATATATTCATCTAATATCCTATTGATGGACATTTGGATTATTTCTAATTTCTTGGTATTATAAATAATTTTGCAATGTACAATCGTGTATATTCATTTTTGCAAATTTATCCTATTACCACTGTAGACCAAAATTCTAAAAGTAGAATTGCTGCCTCAACGACATACACATTATAAATTTTGACATGTACTGGCAAATTGCCTACCAGGAAGGTTGAGCCAACATATACTGCTGACAGAACCTGTTTCTCCCATATCTTAGGCAGCTACAGGTTTTGCCAATCTTGCCAGTCTAGAGGCAAAAAATGATCTCACTTGCTCAATGTTTACTAGTGGGATTGTGTATTTTCCATTTCCACTTTTGTGAACTATCTACTGTGTCCTTTTGCCCAGTTTTTGACTGTTACCTTGAAAACCAGTAAGTGCTTATTATGTTAGTGTAACCATGGTACTCATGTCTTACCTGTTGCAAACTGAGAATAAGTGTCTTTGCACACTGAATTTTGTCTATCTGTCTTGTTTTACTCATTGTTTCTTTGATGATATCACCATAGTCGTTATAATACTAGAAAAGAAATTTGAATAAATTAGGGCTTTGTCTCTTAAAACTATTGGACAATAAGACTAATTTTAGGTTAGGCACATAAACATATTACAAGAATATATTTAGCTAAAATTAGGACTTCAAAGACACGTAAGAATGTTACTGAAACTTTATTATGATCTTTAAGCACAATCTCTAACATCAGTAAATTCAGAAATATCAGACAGTTAAGATCTAATTCACATTAAGTTCTAGAGTTGATTTTAAGGAGGTATAGTGTATAAAAATAATTAAGCATTCAGATTTTCAGAACTATTAGGTTGGTGCAAAAGTAACCGCGGTTTTGCACTTTTGAACTTTGCTGTTTGATATTAGAATACACTCTTAAATAAATGTGGTTGCTATATATCATTTTAATGCACATTTCTCAGTTTGTGTTTTTTTTCCCAATGAGTTATTACTTGCCATTTATTTTAGAGTAGGGAAATGATGTTAAAACAAAAAGCAAAGTCAAGCGATTTTCTTATTTGAGTTCAAAATGAGTCATGAAGCAGCGGAGACAACTCACAACATCAACAATGCATTTGGCCCAGGACAGCAAATGAACATACAGTGCAGTGGTAGTTCAAGAAGTTTTGCAAAGACAAGAGCCTAGAAGATGAGGAGCGCGGTGGCCGGCCTTCAGAAGTTGACAACAACCAACTGAGAGCCATCATCGAAGCTGATCCTCTTACAACTACTCAGGAAGCAGCCCAACAACTCAACGTCGACCATTCTATGGTCATTTGGCATTTAAAGCAAACTGGAAAGGTGAAACAGCTTGACAAGAGGGTGCCTCACGAGCTAACTGAAAATCAAAAAAACCATCGTTTTGAAGTGTCTATTGTCTTCTCTTATTCTACACAACAACAACAAACCAATTCTTGATCAGATTGTGACATGCAATGAAAAGTGGATATATGAGACAAACAGCGACAACCAGCTCAGTGGCTGGACTGAGACACTCGGAAGCACTTCTGAAAGCCAAACTTGCACCAAAAAAAAAGGTCATAGTCACTGTTTGGTGGTATGTGGCCAGTCTGATCCACTACAGCTTTCTGAATCCTGGCAAAATCATTACATCTGAGAAGTATGCTCAGCAATTGATGAGATGCACTGAAAACTGCACTGCCTGTAACCGGCACTGATCAACAGAAAGGGCCCAATTCTTCTCCATGACAATGCCTTGACCCCACGTCACACAATCAACACTTCAAAAATTCAACGCATAAAAAAAAATTTGAATGAATTGGGCTATGAAGTTTTGTCTCATCCACCATATTCGCCTGACCTCTTGCCAACTGACTACCAAGCATCTCGATTTTTGGCAGGGAAAACGCTTCCACAACCAGCAGGAGGCAGAAAATGCTTTCCAAGAGTTCGTCAAATCCCAAAGCATGGATTTTTATGCTACAGGAATAAACAAACTTATTTCTCATTGGCAAAAATGTGTTGACTCTAATGGCTCCTATTTTGATTAATATTATGTTTGAGCCTAGTTATAATGATTTAAATTCATGGTTCAAATCCGCAATTACTTTTTCACCAACCTAATATTAAGTCAATGAATATTATCATAGTTACTTTCATAACTTATTCATTGCTAATGGCATGTATTTCATGAGCAGTTTCGAAATTTATTGATTTCCATATAGAAACTAACAGTCTGTTAACATTTAAAAGAAAAGTTACTGTCAAGTGAAGTTGCTCAGTCATGTCCGACTCTTTGTGATCCCATGGACTGTAGCCTGCCAGGCTCCTCCATCCATGAGATTTTCCAGGCAAGAATACTGGAGTGGGTTGCCATTTCCTTCTCCCGGGGATCTTCCCGATCCACGGATTGAATCCGGGTCTCCTGCATTACAGGAAGACCAGACTCTACTGTCTAAGCCACCAGGGAATCCCCAAAGTTACTGTATGTGGCATTTAAATCACACACTGCACATGATTTTTTTTTCTTATTTAAGATTTTACATAACTACCAGAGATAACAGGATAACCACGCCCCTACATGACTAACAAAACTGACTTTAATCTAGAATACCTATGTCTAAAAGTTTAAAACTTGCAAAGTGACTTCAAAAACCACCAGTTTAAAAAAAAAAATTTAACAAGTATCATGCCAAATAAGTTTCAAAGTTATTTGAATGCTTCTATTATTTCAATTATTATTGAAATAATATGTATTATTCTATTCTATTATTCTATTATTTCAAAGTTATTAATACTTCTATCACATAGGAAACTATTCCAAAGAAGAATTAACTGGGTTTTGATAAGTGTATTACATATTCTGTAAAATCAAAGGCTTAAAAATTTTACATTTATAATTAGATTTTACTTGAAAAAGGATTACAGGAAAATTATCATGCCGTATTTAGTCACGTTCTGTTAGTACAATCAGTAATATCCTTTCTACTACTACTTAAAAGTTAAAGAATCTCACATATATTTATGATGCTTGTGAATAACCTACTGTCAATCTAAGCAGATTTTCAGAGCTTAAGAAACTTTAACTATCACAGTGCAACAGATAAAGAAAGGCAGGATACAAAAGGTATTGAGTTACTCAAGGTCACAAGCTGCATAGTAACCAAGTTGAAACTATATTATCTAATTCTCTGACTCCTAAAACATTTTTTACGTTACATCAAGCAGGGGAGTGACACCATTCTGTTGTTTTAAATTAAATCACAAATGCAATTTCTATTAATGACAGTTAATCTAAGACTAGCTGTTTGCAATATTCCAAACACAAATGAACTCAATAAACCCAAAATGCCCATTGATAGAGTGGAGGTATGAAAAAATGTTACTGAAAATGTTAAATATTTTAAGAGATTTCTTTTGCACTACAAAAGTAACTTAACTATTAAAAAATTCAATGGTAACCAAACATAAAAGCAATATAAAAATATCTTGTTATCCACTTTTCAATTTTACCTTCATATACTGCTTGAAGATATCTGCAGCTGTATTCATCTCCACCACAGTATATACAATTAGCTTACAAAATGCTGCAAGTAAATTTCTCCTTTTGTGCAGCGCTTCAATTTTACTGGCTTCATCCTCCTGCTGACCATCTGGGGGAAAAAAGTTTCAAACATTAAGCCATCTGTATAGATATATATAAATAAATAACTTTATTTTTATTTTGGAGAATGTGAAAAATAAAGAAAAAAATTAAATAAAATAAAAATTATAACCACTCAATATCGTCATGAATGACCAGCCCATTTATTCCAATAGAAAAAAATTTTTGATGTCAAATCAGAAGGCTGTTTGATGAGCATGGAACGGGAACAAGTGGGCTGAGTCAAAGGAACTGATGCTTAGCAAAGTCAGGCTAAGCTTGCCTAACATAGAAGCATGTCTAACCCATTGATCTACTTCCCTAATAGAATAGTTTGACAATGAGACCTGCATATTCACTATCTGTTGGGTAAGGTTTTTCTTCCCTAGGGGCAGACAACCTTAGAAATTGTCCTATCCCTTCTAAAGATGACCCCACCTCACCTAGAGCCCAACTTCCATTGACAGATACTTCCTTTATACATATTACAGATATTCAGTTAGACTGGCCGAGAAATCATTCTTTTTAAGGGAACTTCACATATTTCTCCTCTGATTAATTATGTGAGATCTTGATATTTAATTATCAAAGGGATAAAATTATTTCCAAATTCATAGTTGAGAAAGCCAGACTGCAGCTGCCAAGTACTGCCAAAGGATTTTCAATTTGATCCTGTAAATAAAATTGTGATGATGCCTTTTACATAAAAAGCTATGCAAAGAATTTTCCTCTTGACAAATTTTATAAATGAAATTACTTATATCAAAAATATTGTGTATAAAATAAGAACTCTTTCTAAGAAAGTATTTACTTCACCCTGTCTCCGATAATCCTTGATAACTGCTCATTAATAAAAACCAAATGTTGAGACTAGGAATTTAAGACAGACCATCCAAAAAGTTTCTGTTATGAAAACTGCCTATTCCAGAATGCCCAAGTCATTTTCTTAGAAACCTAAAATGTACTGTTTATTCTCATTAAAGAGTACATTGAACATACAAGCTAACTTTTTCTTAATGACTCTCTGATTATAAATGGATTTCTATACAATATTGTTCCAATCATTGTTTGGTACTGCTCTCAAGAACTGGAGGGATATAAGACTTACTCCCCCTACAGACTAAGTTACTTAGATATTAAGAGGTTTTTTTTGAGTCCTTTTGAAAGTTTTCTTCACTTCTTATCGAAAATTAGCTACTTTTTTCTCCTGTAGGGATTAAAGAATGTTAGAGAAGTATCTAACACACTGGGCCTTTCATAGATGTCAGTTGCCATTATTATATGTTGTCAGAGCCTCTAGAAGCATTGCCTATTTTACCCTCCCCTTCTAATCTGATGTGGGCTAACAAATCAAATAACCATGGGTCTACAATATCTGGGGTTAGATGAGTATGAAAAGCAATGGAAACGATCATATGTTGCTGGTGGGAGGATAAAAAAATAAAACTACTTTGGAGAATAATTTGGCAACATGTGGTACAGTTTAAAATGCACACAGACTATATACTCTAGCACTTCCACTCAGGTATACACAAGCACACCTCAGAGATACTGCAGGTTTGATGAGACCACCATGAAGTGAATACCACACTAAGATGAATC
Organism: Bubalus bubalis; assembly: GCF_019923935.1. Taxonomy (NCBI): domain Eukaryota; kingdom Metazoa; phylum Chordata; class Mammalia; order Artiodactyla; family Bovidae; genus Bubalus; species Bubalus bubalis. The sequence goes on along the minus strand of NC_059181.1, from coordinate 131,793,356 downwards.
ACCTGAATTTTTTGGTTTCCCAGTTCATATAAAAGTTATGTTTATACTATACTAAGTCTTACTAAGTATGTAATAGCATTCTGTCTAAAACATGTATGTACCTTAATTTAAAAACACTTCATTGCTAAAAAATGCTAATCATTACATAAGCTTTCATGTAAACTGCAATAGTAACAACAAAGATCACTGATCACAAATCACCATGATAAATGGAAAAATTTGAAATGTGCAAAAATTGCCAAAATATGACATAGAAACATGAAGTGAACAAATGTTGTTGGAAAAATGGCATTCACAGACTTACCTGATGCAAAGTTGTCACAAGCCTTCAATTTGTAAAACTACACATTATCTATAAAAGTGCAATAAAAGGAGGTATGCCTGTACACTAGAAAAGCATCTGCACATGTGCTCAGGAGATAATTATAAGAACATTTTTGCAATATTATTTATAATAGAGGAAAAAAATAGAAAAAAACTAGATGTTCATCAATATGAAAATGGATAACATGTGGTTAATTCATATCACACAATATTCAGCAGTCAGGATGAATAAACTATAACCACATGTCAACACTGATAAATTTCAAAAATGATGTTAATTCAAAAAACCAAGATGTAAATTAAATGCTCAACATGATACCATTTATGTGGAAGCCAGCAACAGAAAATAAACTATATATTCTTAAAAGACACATAAACTCCTGGTAAAATAGAATTAAAATGCAGAGGCACAATAAACACCAAATTCAAGATAGCGGTTATTTCTAGGGAAAAACAATAATGGGATTGGGGAGGGATACAAACAAGGGCTTCTTTTTTTTTCTATGCTTTATTCCTTTAAAAAACAAATCTGAAACAAGGCAAAATTTAACAAATGCTGGTGGTTGGTCTATATAAATGTGTTATATTTTATTCTTTTCCACAGAACTAGAATATATTTCATTTTTAAAGTGTAAATAGAAAAACACAGTCCAAGGAGGTAAAGCAGAGTGTAATTCCAGGAATCTCCAGAAAATTCAGGAGTATTGGCAAGCTTATTCTCACTCCTCTTCCCTATGGTCTAAATGAATTTGAGGTAGTCTGCAACTAACAAAAGGGTCATAGACAAAAACTGATTTTATATCAGTGTTTGGAATATACGTTTATTGATAGAAGTTTTAAAAACTCCAACTCATCTTTTAGGATCCATTGCAGATGTTAGCCTGTTTCAATGGTGTTTTGACTCTGACAGAACAGTAAGAACTTTCTCTAAATGTCCATAACATTTTGTACATGTCTCTGCTACTTATCAAGTTACATAATAATAATTTGCTTTTAGAAATGTCTTTTCTACTTGAATTCTTAAAAGACTACATCTCATTTTTTTAAAAAATTCACAGCATCTTAGTATACTGCCTGCTGACTAATAAATATCAAATTAATGTCAAAAATAAAGTATAACTAAACCAAGAGCTGGAAGTGAATAGTGGAAAATTCTAAGTATATAAACTTTAGTACATGGATTTTTGATTATCTGTTTTGCCTATTTTGATTTCTCAATCCTGTTCGAGTTAAGTTTGTGATTCTTGAGAACAAAATATTGATGTTATATATCCTTCGGGCTTAATGTCAAATTAAAAACAAACCCAGAAAGAAGTCACCAAATGTTATGTTTTTCCACGATTTCTTGTTCAAGTAAGGCATGGTGGTGGTGGTGGTGGTGGTTTAGTCACCAAGTCGTGTCCGACTCTTGCGACCCCATAGACTGTAGCCCACCAGGCTCCTCTGTCCAAGGGATTCTCCAGGCAAGAATACTGGAGTGGGTTGCCATTTCCTTCCCCAGGGGATATCCCCCACCCAGGAAACAAACCCCGGTCTCCTGAACTGCAGGCAGATTCTTTACCAACTGACCTATGACAGAAGCCCAAGTAAGGCATCCGTGTATGCAATCAGAGTACAAAGAGTAACAATGCCGAGGCTCTTCTGACTGTTTACCTGTAACATTCTGTATTGCCCCACACTTTAACGGAAAAACGATGCTATGAAAGTATACAACAAAAATGTCACTTTAACATTTTTTTTTCTGCTCTAGTTACTTGAATATTGGCATTACTAATGATTAAGGGGAAAGTGAAGTAAATTTTATTGATTACCTACCTACATGCCCAGGCACTACACTAGTCACTTTGCACAATGTAATTAACTCATACAGTTCTGTAGGTAGCTACAAATTAGAAAAACAAAACTCACAACTAGTGAGAAATGATATTTCATTGTCTTTATGTTACAAGGAATGAATACAAAAATGCACTGGAAAATGCACCTGCCTTTCATGTTTAAGAATAAAATATGAAATAGTAGTATAACATTTTACAGTGTTGCTAAATTTGATTTATGGTAGATACACAAATTTAACAAAAAGATGGCAATAAAATTACCTGCACTGTTATTGTCATCATCCTGTTCAATGAAGACATGATCCAGAATAAAGCTGAGCAACTCAGACTGCAATGAAGAATCAGGGGTGTAAACTAATGGCTCTAACATGTCACGCCCTCCTGACATAATCTGATGGCTGAAGATCATCAAAATATCACATAGAATAGTGAAGGCCTATTATAAAAAAAAAGGGGGGGATAGCATGCCATAAACCGAAGTTTTTCACAAACGGCCACAAATAACTTACATATTTAACATGGAAATAAAATCCAACTCTCTGCATTTGAAACTCAGTAAAGCAATGGCTATTAAGACTTTCCTAAGACTTTAAGAGTGAAATTTTTGCAACAATAACTACTGATATTTGCACTGTGATCTACTAAATGCAAGGTAATTTCACAAATATTCTTTTTAATTTTCAGTAACTTTTAAGTGATTTGTACAATATGTTAATATCATCAAAATATGCAGTCAGAACTCAATCGCATATCTTCTGACTCCAAATCCCACACTAAACCACAATGTCTCATGATATACATTCTCAAATATGAATTAATGTATAAACTTGATACCATTCTTCTCTTCTATGGAAGAAAAACACTTAAGCCAAGAAGATGGATATCTCCTAGAAGATCTCTTAGAAGAGAGATCACAAAATCCTATTGTCAATATGTATGGTGATTAAGTAGAAAACACATAATAACCAAGTATGGGCCTGCGAACTAATCACCACCAGGCAAAGCAGATCTTAATAATAGCTTTGCCTTTTTTGGAACTAACCCCATTTATTTTTTTTTCTCTTATGCTTTTGTCTCTTCTTTTGGTCTCTTCCGCTCATTTTATTACTACAGAAATAATTTATACCAATCAGGATATTTGAGTTTACAAATTTTTGCAACATACACAGTAAGTATACAAAGTCGTAAGCATGGTGACATTTACTAATTAGGTGAACTGGCAGATCTTGTGAGCTAACCAGGACATATCCCTGGAGGCTGTTAGGAAGACTAATAATACACATGTTATTTAATAACCAAATAGGTAATCTTCAAGTCTTAAAAAACTGATTATACATAAAGGAGATTACACACAATAACCAATAAGGAACTATGTGAAATAAGGAATATTAAGCTGAATTTCTTGGTAGCCTATGAAAATATATCAAGTAATATTTCACGTATTAAGTTTGGATCAGTGTCTACTTCATTAAAAGGGCTTCCCAGGTGATGCAGTGGTAAAGAATCCGCCTGCCAATGCAGGAGACACAGGTTCGATCCCTGGGTTGGGAAGATGCCCTGGAGGAGGAAATGGCAATCCCCTCTAGTACTCTTGCCTGTAAAATCCCATGGACAGAGGACCCTGGTGGGCTACAGTCCATGGCGTTGCAGAGAATCAGATATGACTGAGCAACTGAGTGCGCCTACATGTACACACACACACAGATATACTTCATTAAAATCCTATTATAAGATTTTAACTATAAAATAATTTCACTATTGATACCTTCTGAAATTCTGTACCTCTTATCAGAATTGTAGAGAAGAAAATTAAAGTCCCAAGTCCTTTATTGTCACAGTTCAAAACTAAATAGGCTCTCGGTCCCAGGATCAGAATTTATTTTACAGATGGGAAAACTACCCATGGCACTAGGTAACAATGCATTTTCAGAATGAGAAAGTTGGCAGGAATGGAATTAAGAGGGCATATGAGGTGGGAAGGTAACACTTTGAGGACAGGGAAGTGATTAAAATTTTTATTTCAGACAAAGTCCACATAAGAAAAATAACTTTACACAATCAGGACAGGCAGGAATGCCAAGATCTGATAATATTCTCAGAGATAACAAAACCGGATGGACCTTTCCCCTCCCTGAGGCAGACTTGCCATACCTGTTGCTTTCAGGAATAACTTACATAACTGCATACACCTACTGTGTATATATGGGTTTGTTGACCAAGTGTGGCATAAAGAAACAGTAACACAGAATGACTGCAATATGAGACTAATCGATAATGCTCCAAATGGACTTAATATTACTTAATCCATTTTTGAGCATGGGATATACACAGACAAATACAAGATACTTCTAGTTTGCCCAATTTTAGTATTACTTAAATTTTCTATATTAGTTCAAATATTTGTTCAGGGTTGCTTACAAAAGATTGCTATCTATAGTAGTTACTAACCTGTTCTTTAACAGTAGTATTCACATTGGTCAGGTAATGCTGACATATTTGACAGAATACCCTCATCTGTTTCTTTAAACGCAACAAGTCCTCCTTGAAAAAAATTTAACAATAACATTTTAAAATACTGTATTAAAAACTCATTCGGTATTTAAGATATTTTAAATTACATAAAGATCATCACATACTTAATTGTGCTAACTTTTTACATTAGATTTAAATTCTTCCTTAGCATTTATCAAAAAGGAAAACAAAAACCACTTTTAAAATCTCAACAAATTGCACGTTAAAAATACCAAGTACATTAACAGATAAAATCCTAAATGATCTTTAGAATGAGAAAAACCATATATGACTATATATGGCTATCCATATAAATCCACTGCTTCAGAATGTTTAACAGGATTTACACTCCATCCTTGCTTTGTAATTTGATGGCTGGCCAAGTGATGAATGGAATAAATTAAATGATTTTAAAAAAGGGGACAGTATCTTTCATTTGTAGGATACTGATTGTGCTTTTAAAAACAGAGAGAGGCCTAACAAAAATTAGTTTCATGGTATTACTCCATTTAAGGAAAACAAGAACAATATAAGTCTCTAGTAAACCTACACTAAAAGGATGAATCTTTTTCTAGATTTTTTTAAATAAACTTTTTTCTTTTTATAGATATTTACAAATTAATTTAAAATAGAAAAATACTCTATAAAGATCATCCACACTACTTTATTTGAGGCATTACCTTTGCCCATCTCCTGATACTGAATGCCAAACGACAGAATATCAGTACACATTCAGTGTATGTAATAGACAAGTTAAAATAACAGATTTAACTTGGAGATCGCTTTGGTAAAGAAAACTCAACCAAGTTCAGCATAATAGTTTTGCATATAATAACCTTCATTTTTACCCTTTTTTCCCCCCTCTCCTAAACGTATTATCTTTTTCCCATGTTAATTTTTAACTCAATGCTTTTGATTTAGGTGAGCAATCATATCTGCTAATACATAGTCACTGGACCTACTACAAGTTTGATATTGAATTAAATAAAGTTTTTGAGGGTCTGACAAAAAGTACACTATTTTAACAGTACTATATTGTTTTTTGCAAGAGGCAAATATCCATCTGTAGATATAACAGCATCATGTACTTAAAAAGCTCAAAAAATTCTAAAGTTATTCTGTGATTTTATGTAAAACAAACTTATCGAGAGGATTCCTTCTTGAGGAAAATAACTACAAACAACTAATTCTACATCTTACAGAAATCACCTAATGTTTATAAAAATGTGCTCAAATAATATTTAAGGCAACATCTACTGCAACAAGTACGATGTTTAAGTTTCTAATTTACAAATGAAGAAGTACTATTTAGTTCAATTACTAAACACTTCAATGATTACAATTATGGATAAAATGTTGAAAGTTCTATGACCTAGTAGCTAAGCACACTGCACTCAACCACAAAGTGATTTTTTATGAATTTGGAACATCAGTAGAGAGATCTGAGTATGAATAAGATGATCCCCAAACAATACCAAGGTATAAGATCTAGGGACAGGTAGCTTGTAATAATTAACTTATGGAACCCAATAGCTGTATCTGTATGTTTTGAAGGTTCTTGGTCATGATTTACAAAATCAGTTCTTCATGCATCCAGAACTTTTGAGAATGATGTGGAAATCCATAAATTATGCCACCTACAAATGTGACTTTTTATTTTAAAACCATTCTCTAAACAAATGTTAAATGTTCTTTCACGGAATGTATATCAAACTACAAATAATTATTTTTAAAAGTATACATGCCTAAATAGAAGATAAGCAAGACTTTACTGAAATAATCGGTCTTATGTTTAAGTTTGCTGAAAACTGAGTAATATTTACTAAAGACGCCACTGAAGCACCACAAACCTTTGTAGAGCTGCTTTCAGTTATCTTTGCAAGCTGCCAAAGGATTACATAGTGAGTACACTGCAATGCGTGAATAACAATCTATAAAGGAACAAAAAGAACACAATTACATTTTAAAAATCACATATCTTCATTCTCAAAGTGAAATATATAACTTGTAAATAAATAAAAACCTGTTCAGGCATGTCTCCATTTTCAATTCCGGTTTTCAATAGTTTGTAATTACAAGCAAACAAATCCCACTTTGAAAGATCATGGGCACTGTAAAAAAAGAATTAGGTTATATTAAAAATTTAAGCTTAATCACATCTGTTCTGGACTTGACTGCTAACAGAATACTGTTAAAGTAAAACACAGTAAACTTCCTAACATGTACCCAAAAGAACAAAAAAATGTGTACTTTAAAAAAGTGTATTAGTTGAATTTTTTTTTTGTTTCTTATATTCAAAGTATGACTCCAAACACTTTTTTCCCAAAAGCACAAGAAACCCAGCAAAAATTATGACATTATTATAATCCCAAAACATGCAAGTTGGTTCTGATTTTGATAGTTTTAAAAAATCAGAAACTTTAAGATTCAACTTACTTATGAAAAGCAGTGATTCGCTTCAATGTTGACAATACCTGATATGCATCATCTTCATCAGGTTCTTCGCCCTATAAATGTTAATTATACCATATTAAACATTAATAATTACAAAAGTGAAAAATCTTAAGCTATTACATTTATGATACCAAAAAAGAAAGAATAACATAAACGATCACAGTAATATCTTTTTCGACCCATCTCCCAGAATAATGAAAATAAAAACAAAAATAAACAAAGAAGACCTATTTAAACTCAAAAGCTTTTGCGTAGCACTGTTCATGTATTCTTTACCTTTATATGTTGATTATATATGAATGTTGTGTCAGTCACAAACTTGGCAGAAAATTGAATTCAAATAAAGATGGTTCAAACAAAAAAAAAAAGAAAACAATAAACAAAACACCACCCACAGACTGGAGAAAATATTTGCAAATAATGTGATCAACAAGGAGTTAGTCTCCAAAATTACAAACAGCTCATGATGTTTAACATCATCAAAACAAACAACTGAATCAAAAAACAGGCAGAAGAACTAAATAGACATTTCTCCAAAGAAGACATACAGATGGCCAAGAGGCACATGAAAAGACTTTCAACATTGTTAATTATTAAGAGGAACACAAATCAAAACTATAATGAGGTATCACTTCACCTCAGTCAAAATGGCTACCAATAAAAAATCTATAAACAATAAATGCTGAAGAGGGTGTGGAGAAGGGAATCTTTGTGGGAACTCTTTGTGGGATGAAACCTGGTATAGCCACTATGGAGAACAGTAAGAAGGTTCCTAAAAAAACTAAAAGTAGAGCTATCATATGATCCAGCAATCCCACTCCTTGGAAGGTACCCAGAGAAAAACACGGTCTGAAAGGATATATGCACCCCAGTGTTCGTTGCAGCACTGTTAACAGTAGTCAAGACACAGAAGCAACCTGAATGTCCATCAGACAGAGGAATGGATAAAGAAGATGTGGTACATATATACAATGGAATATTACTCAGCCATTAAAAAGAATGAAGTAATGCCATTTACAGCAACATGGATGGACCTAGATATTGTCATGCTGAGTAAAGTAAGTCAGAGAGAGAAGGAGAAATACATGACATCCCTTATGTGCAGAATCTTAAAAGAAATGATACAAATGAACTTACTTACAAAACAGAAACAGACCAGGTGGGAGAAGGATGGAGGGAAAGGCTAGGTAGGGAGTTTGGGATGGACAGGTACACACTGCTATATTTAAAATGGCTAACTGTATAGGTTCTACTGGATAGCACATGGAAATCTGCTCAATGTTATGTGGCAGCATGGATGGGAGAGGAGTTTAGAGGGAGAATGAATACATGTATATGTATGCCTAAGTTTCTTTGTTGTCCACCTAAAACTAACACATCATTGTTAATTGGCTACATTCCAATGTAAACCTTTTTTTTTTTTTTAAAAAAAAAAAGAATCATATCCAGCCAAGGGTAGTCATTAAAATTTTTAACTGAAAATGTAATCATTGTACATCAAAATATTTACACAAACTTCCAATTAAGCAAAACTTAGTAAGTATAAAATGTTACACAGAGAAATAAGAAAGTTTAAGAACTAATTGTTAAACAAAATAACTGGACATTACAATAGTCCGTATCATTTTCGCAGCATTTATGACAAAAGTGATGTGGAAAAACCTAAATGCAATAATCTGAGAATCATGAGTTTTTACTTTATGCAAATCAACTAAACTGTTGAGTATATCTTTCCAGAAAAGATAAAAACCACAATATAAATACAAGTGTATTTGAATATTGTGCTTAAGCCTCTTTGGAAATAGAACTGAACAATGAAACACCAAAATGAACAGCTGCTGTAATTTATCAAGGCTTTATAATATCAAAGATCATAAATAAATCAACTTCCAAACCATTAAGAAATAACCCAATTTTTGAAGTTACATGGAAACAATCTTGCTCAACTTTTCTGTTCCCTATTCCCTAACAGCCTCCTGGTTAAACTAAACCCTGGAAACTTTCCAGATCATTTCTTTAAATTAAAAAAAAGGGAAAGGTGTTAATTTTGCTTTCACCATCTCTTAAGTTACAGATTCTTGCCACCTCCCTCTCTTGGTGGAGAAAAAACAAAATCATAGAACAGAAAGTCTGAATGTCTTTTCAACATACTACTAAGGACTATCACCAAGACTGTGACTGACCTGGTTATGGAGAGGGTAGGGGTGGGTGGGGCCACAGTGGGGGACAACTGACAGAATACTTGTAGTACATACCTCTTGCAGAAAATCTTCAAGAAGCCGGTTAAATTTATCTGCCAACTCATCTATCAGTTGACTTCTTGAAATATCTACTCTGTTGAAAATTGTGAACTCTTCATTACAGAGTGCATGGTAAGTTTTAGAACATGCTTCCAAAACATCTGTATCTGTGTGCTTCTCTACAATATTCCGGATCTGTCGTAATAAGGCATCCAAATGCTGCAAAATCAAAGTTTCTTCATTAAAACTAAGGCATGTATGATGACAGGCATAAAATGACTGCACAACTGGGATGAAAAGCTTCAAATACAGTAACTTTACAACAGTAGCACACACATTTTAAGTTTTTCTAGTCAAGTAAAAAAATGCACTAATCCACGCAAACTTATTTCCCCTACTTCAACAGGAATAATATTATCTGTCTCACAGGCCTTTGGTAAGATGTTAATACATATAAATATATATGTTCCTGGAACATATTAAATGCATTCAATGAATGTTAGCTGTTTCATTTTGCAATTGTTCTTATCCAGTTACCCACCTCCAATCTCCATAAATGGTCAGTGACATAGTAACATAATGTCTAGGAAGGAGGGTATTGCTATCAACATGAATCAAAGGGAAACCTCATTAGTGCCATTCTCTAAATCCAACTTATCTAAAATATATAAGGCATACAATATATAGGCTTCCTTTATATTAAATGCTATAAAAACATATTTCAAAAAATATAAATAAGCAATATGATGGGATGAACTATATTAACAATTTTTCTTCAAGGTTTATTATATACTGAAACACCCTACCTTTTCTAATCGTCCAGTGGTATATATTTCCAAATCAAAGTACTGTGGCAACTGCAACAAGTTAGTCACCTTTTCAGCATCTATAGAGTACTTTGAAACAAAAAAAATCATGTCAAAAACATCACAATTATGGTAAGGAAATATTACGATAAGTAGAAAATTCTGTATGGCATTTCCAAACAAAACCTGTAATTTCTTAACAACAATCTTGATACCGACACAAACTTACCTTAGCTAATAACTGAGGAAGGGCCACAGCAAAAAGTTCAGTGATTTTTGTCCTGTCATCCAACTGGGTCTTCTTCTCCTTTGCTGTAAGCACCTAAGGAAACACAACAAAGTTTCCAAGTATTTATTAATAATCCCATTAACACTGTTAGGTGCTCAAGTTTAAATATTCAAAGTAAGTAATAAAATGACATTTTAAATGACGGATACAAAAATTTCTACTATAAAACTTGAAACCCAGAAGAAACAAAGAGAATAGCCTGCACATTATTTTTTTAAAAAACTTTGAATAGTTCTAGAGACAAAATCAATACCAAATTAGACTAACCAACCCTAACTTTGGATGAAAAGAAAAGCAGCTAGGAAATACAGTTTATTAGTTTATATAGTCATGGAAGTGAGTAGGATTTCAGTCAACTGTAAGTTGTGCCATGATCCATGGGTTATGAATTCAATATAATTAACTACTAGCAATTAAAGAAGAAGAACAACAACAACAAAAAAGAGAATTGAGAAAAAAAAAAAAAAAAAAAGAGAATTGAATGCATCATGTAAGTTGCAATATTGTAACTTACATAACTGCTTCAGTTACATACAAAAACACATATACATATGTGTACTAGGTCACAATATAAAAATTATTTTTGTGCTTCACAAAGTTTGAAAGCCTGTGCAACTGTTGGTCTACAATACATGTGAACTTTGAAATAATGCATTAAAATTTAGTCCCAGGAAACAGAAATTTCCCCCATTTTAATGAATGATGCTCTTACTTTTATTAAAAGAAAGTAAATCTGTAAATAAATCACAACAGACAAATATACCATTCTAAAATGATGCACAGCAAGCAATCTTTACAGGGACTAACAATCACTGTAGTAAACTAACAAAGAATCTTACAGAAGGAATGCAGACTTCCCAAACTGCTAATGCTTTAAAATTTACTTCTAACATATTTATAAGCAAAGATCACCTAAAAAATAAAATTTAAGATTCAAAAATTTGATTATATACCTACAAATAAGAACTTAAAAAAAGATATTAAAAAAGAGACATATAATTTAGAACACTGAAAATATGTTGGCGTACCCTTTTTCCTGTCCCTCTCCCCACAGGAGGATGACATTCAGCAGCTTGTCTAATGGTACAAAGCATTATTTCAATCAGAGCACTCTCTTGTCTGTCTGTTAGCGCTGGGAAAAAAATAATCAGAAAGAGTTAACCTATTTTTTTTCTCTATACGCCATTTATAATCATTACATAACAGTTCTTGTGCCTGTGACAGAATCTGGCCTAAGTACTAAAGAAAATCCTATTACTGTATCACAAAAAGGATCAGAACAAGTTAAAACTTACTAAACATTATAAATCTGTAAACCACCAGTCCACAATTTGAGAAATGAAAATATGAACAGATGCAAAAAAAAAAAAAAAATACAATAAAACATCTTAAATATTGACAGGAACTATACCTTTCTAATATTCATGTGTATGAAAACAAAATTATCCAAAGACTTTGAATCAACTATTTTAATGCTAAAATGGAATAAGTAAAATCTGTTTTCAAAATTACCTAGACAACAAAAACACCATAATTAAACATCCTTACCTTCCTCTCCACTAAGTGGCTCCTCCAGCAACAAGCTATTCATACATTCCCAGTCTTTCAGCAGCTCAGTAGCACAGTCCCACATGCTATCCACAAGGTATGCTGCATGCTCATGTAACTAAAATTTAAAAAAAACAATGTGCTCTTAGACAAATATCATACTAGCCTTAATCAAAAGAATGGAAGCTTTGTTGGCACCACACACAAACTCAAACAACAATGTTTTTTAAAGTCAAGGAGAAGAAAGGAAAGAGAAGAATTGCCTTAGCTTGCTAAGTGTAAGTAAACACTGTTAGGTATTACCATTTCTCATGATAATCATTAATATGAAAATTGTTTTTGAAGAGACTATATGCATGCATTTAGTTATTACCTGACTCAAAAGAGTCATCCCGTTTGAAGTCTCACCCACGGAGAGGACGCACTTCCTGGGACCCTTTCCCAATTGGGACTCCAGATGTGCTGTGACACAGGACTTTTAAGCACTATTTAAGTCTGAATGTTGGTCAAAACCCAATTTGGTGATGTACTTTCTGCTCTATTTCTCTTTTCTTTTAATGTTAGTATATTGAAAGTAAGCTAGGTCATTCTTTCATAAATATCTGTACTATTTATTTGTATATAAGGAGTGACTTATTTTGTTAACAAATCCTTTGAACCTGAAATCAAAGTATAAACTTTCTGCAAAACATTAATTGGCACTGTGAGCAGGATTTGTGAGACAAAATGCCACTCTTTAAGGGAAAAAAGAGATTAAGGTTGATGAAGTTTTTATTCCCAGAGTGGAAGATTCACCTTATTGCTCGTTACCTAGTGAATGGGATTCATTGAACTGTGTGAGAATTGGAACCTTAAATTTCGCAGTTTGTGCTGATTGAGAAAGGTTAAGAATGTGCCGTGCTAGGTGAAAGCCTGGATGGTCCTCTCCCTAACTTAAGGTACATGAATTTAACTTAAAATTATCTAACAAGAAGTTAGACATAATTGGAAAAAGAATTATGTGATTTTTGAGGACTGTCCATGTTACAATGCCAAAATTATATTTTAGTTGATCAAATAAATCACTGTTTAAGTCGGCTCTCCCAGTGTCCCCCACTCCCCTTTCTTTCTCCTTTCTTTGTCCTGTTGCTACCTTACACCCCTCCATCTGCCTGTCTCCCTCTCCATCAGCTAATCCCCTTCTAACATTTCCTATCCATCAGTGGGGGGAGGGGAAGCCCAACTTCTTCCACTCCTTCTGCACTTTAGCAAATTTTTTTTCCTGCCCTGTTCAGAGTCAACTTGAGCACTACTTGGTCAATATTTTAGCTATAAAACTATGGCTACAGAAACAAAAGATTGCCAGGAGAAATATCAATAACCTCAGATATGCAGATGACACCACCCTTATGGCAGAAAGCGAAGAAGAACTAAAGAGCCTCTTGATGAAAGTGAAACAGGAGAGTGAAAAAGTTGGCTTAAAGCTCAACATGCAAAAAACTAAGATCATGGCATCTGGTCCCATCACTTCATGGGAAATAGATGAGGAAACTGGAAACAGTGTCAGACTTTATTTTTGGGGGTTCCAAAATTACTGCAGATGGTGACTGCAGCCATGAAATTAAAAGACGCTTACTCCTTGGAAGGAAAGTTATGACCAACCTAGATAGCATATTAAAAAACAGAGACATTACTTTGCCAACAAACGTCCATCTGGTCAAGGCTATGGTTTTTCCAGTGGTAATGTATGGATGTGAGAGTTGGACTATAAAGAAAGCTGAGGGCCAAAGTATTGATGCTTTTGAACTGTGGTGATGGAGAAGACTCTTTGAGAATTCCTTGGACTGCAAGGAGATCCAACCAGTTCATCCTAAAGGAAATCAGTTCTGAATATTCATTGGAAGGACTGATACTGAAGCTGAAACTCCAATACTTTGGCCACCTGATGTGAAGAACTGACTCACTGGAAAAGACTGTGATACTGGGAAAGATTGAGGGCAAGAAGAGAAGGGGACGACAGAGGATGAGATGGTTGGATGGCATCACCGACTCAATGGACATGAGTTGAGTTTGAGTAAACTCGGGGAGTTGGTGATGGACAGGGAGGCCTGGCGTGCTATAGTCCATGGGGTCGCAAGAGTCGGTCTCAACTGAACTGAACAGAAAGGCAAGATGACTTTTTTGGCACAGGATGGCCATGGTATTCTTTAGACTCTGGAGAAAACTGGTTAAAATGATTTTTTTTCCCTTTGCAACTGCAAAACCAGTTCCTCTTACATATGCAATTAAAAAGAGCTAGCTTTTTACATGGAGAAGGCAATGGCACCCCACTCCAGTACTTTTGCTAGAAAATCCTATGGACAGAGGAGCCTGGTAGGTTGCAGTCCATGGGGTCGCTAGAGTCGGACACAACTGAGCGACTTAACTTTCACTTTTCACTTTGATGCATTGGAGAAGGAAATGGCAACCCACTCCAGTGTTCTTGCCTGGAGAGTCCCAGGGACGGGGGAGCCTGGTGGGCTGCCGTCTATGGGGTCTCACAGAGTCGGACACGACTGAAGCAACTTAGCAGCAGCAGCAGCAGCTTTTTACAAAGGCCTGCCTAGAAAAAAGCTTGAAGTTAACCTTTGCCTGGGCTTTCCAGATGGTACTAGTGGTAAAGAATCTGTCTGCTAATGACAGGAGATGCAAGAGACATGGGTTCAATCCCTGGGTTTGGAAGATGCCCTCAAGGATTCCCCTGGACAGAGGAATTTAACTTACAATTGGAGCCCTGGTGGGCTACAGTCCATGGCGTCACAAAGAGTTTGAGAGGACAGAAGCAATTTAGGACGGCACACAACCTTTGGCATGTCCTTGAAATACAGAGCCCAATTTGCCTGAGACCTCAGCTTTGGGCAAATGGAAATTTCAAGCCAATAAAAAAAAACAAATAAATAAAGGAAAAGAGAGAAAAGAGTCAAGGAGACATTTTAAATCTCAAGTGGAAAACTATGAGATCCTCTGTATGTCTGTCTGGATTTATCTATGTCTCAGTGTGTGTCTTTGTTTTTGGATAATATGAGGTTAATTTGTAAATGAGCTCTAATTCAACTGGCTTAAAGAAAAGTAAGCGCTTACAAATCAAACAATTACAAGAGAAATTAACCTAAATGAATTTCAGCTTCACGTGAGCTGCGACATATTCAATATTAAATATCTAGTATTAATGCTTGTTTGTAAATCTAATTAAGACATGTCTGAGTCATCAACATTGTGTAATACTTTTATCGTGCCTAGGTTTAATGCAAGCTAAATTTGTCAACAAGGAAAGTAACTCGAGTGAAGAAACTTTTTAAAAAAAAGAAAAACAGAAATGGAACAAGAGCTTTTAGATAAACTCTATTAAGAATAATTACACTTAAGGAACGGCTGTCTAAAATAGTTTCTCTAGATAGGGGTAACTTGAATTTCTATGCTTGTGCTAAACTAAGTGATAAACATTTATTGAAATTTTTCCAAAATTCATTTCAATTCATTTCCAAATAAAATAAAATTTTGAAACATTAATTACTGAACACTAACTTCCTCTTACAGAGAAACTAAAGAGATTTTAGACTGTTAATGAATATGTTTGGTGCCATCCTGAGATGTTGTCTGTAAGAAAGCAAATGCTTTTAGAAATTAAAACTGGTACTTATGTTCACCAATCTACAGAATGCTAATATTAAGGGCAGTTCATGGTCTCTTAGGGAAAATAAGTTAGGTTAAAAAAGAAAAAAAAAAAAGAAAGAAAAAAGGTATGAGAAATGAAATTGCATTTTATTAAGAAAAAAGAAAGTAGGTCTGACTTACAGGTGGCTGTTTCTAAAAAAAACAAAGTTATTAAGAAAAAAAGAGAGGCTTTATGGAGAGTGGACCCCAAGAAAAGAGTTTTGCACATAATACAAGTTTCTTGAGATGTTGAACTGCCTTTGATAATGGATTTTAAGTTTCTTTACCTCTGGAGTGATCTGTTCTATGTTTACCTTTGAACTCTTTTTTTAACTTTTGGCTAATCTTGTGCTAACTTTGGTTGTTTACCAATGACCTATATACTATCTAACGGTTATAAATCCTATTGACATTTTTGGCAAAACTTACTAAAATTAAATTCTAATGAAGTTCTTTTGACCTCTAGCTGGCTTTAGGATGCTTCAGAGGGCCCCTGAGAAATCCCAAAGAGAGGTATTAAAATACCTGGGTTAATTTGACATGTTAAATTACATGGGAAATACTGTTGGAGGGGTGATAGATCTTCTGAGGTTATACTGTATGGTTGCTATTACTACTATAGATATCCTGAAATTATGTGGAATTCATAAAGATATGATATGTCCTGATAAAATGTTGTCAATTACAATTCTAGTTATCATATTCAAGTGTTACACATCACACCAATGACCAGATTGCTTTGTCAACTGCAATACAATCAGATTTTAAACATGCCTTCAATGGTTTCACTCCGATGCCTTTTAAAGAATACTGCTACTTCTTCAAAATTTATGGAAAAGACTTTTCTAATATTAACCAGACAAACAAATTTTGTTATTAACAGTAAGCTGGTACCAAACTGGTATTTGGTTTTCTCTCTTTGTTAAGAGAACAAAGTTTGCTTAGAATATGGCTTTTGACAAGATTGTGAATTTCTGTGCCTTTAAGTGATTTATATTTGTTTTTAAAATCTTTTGTTATTTTGGTAAAGTAAGCAAGCATTCTCTATGAAGATTATGGTACATGTAGATAAAGCTTCTTCTGCTTCTACAAAATTAACCCCTCCCTGTCAAACTACTGCTATCCTAATGCCCTTAAAACATGGCAAATAGTCTACTCCTAAATTGGGGAATTTCAAATGGGTAAGCAACAGCTGTAAATCAGTCAGTCAGGGCTATGGGAAATCCAAGACTGCCACTTGGCTTTTCCTGGCTCCCTGACAAACCTCATTTTTATTTGATGGGATAAAGCATTCCCTGACTGCAGGGTTAATGCCCTCACAATGAAAAATGTTTATGTTTCACTGAACATTAAACCCTAGTTTTGTTCTTCACTTCTGAGATAGTCCTTGTTGTTATATTACTAAAAATTTAATTAAGTTGTTAAAAGGACACTCTAATTTTGTTTCTAAAGCTTGTATCAGCAGTCAAGCTTTAGATAAAGATTAAATGCTCCATGATGTACAAACAGGGGATTATCACCTGGATATAATCATTTAACTAAGTTAGATGACCTTGGGTATACTGAGCTATACCAAATGAAAGTTCTTGACTTAAATTCTTGCTTGCGACCTTACTAATAACTGCTAATTGTATTATTTTCTATGTTGCCTGTTTCACAACATTGTTGTCTTTTACATTTCCAAGTATGTGACTGAGCCACTGATAAAATAATGATATATACAGTTCCAGAGAACTTGGCATCTGAGGGGGACTACTTCCAAGACCACACATAGATTTTCCAAGGATGCTCAGGTTAATGGTATAAAGTGAAGTGAAAGTGAAAGTCACTCAGTCGTGTCTGCCTCTTTGCGGACAGGCCAGAATTCTCCAGGCCAGAATACTGGAGTGGGTAACCTTTCCCTTCTCCAGGGGATCTTCCCAACCCAAGGATCAAACCCAGGTCCACTGCATTGCAGGCGCATTCTTTACCAGCTGAGCCACAAAGGAAGTCCAATGATATAAAATGGTATAGTATTTACACATAACCTACTCTCATCCTTTCATATACTTTAAATCAACTCTAGATAACTTATAATATGTAATACAATGCAAATACTATGTGAATAGTTGACTGCTGCTGCTGCGTCACTTCAGTCGTGTCCAACTCTGTGTGACCCCACAGACAACAGCCCACCAGGCTCCCCCGTCCCTGGGATTCTCCAGGCAAGAACACTGGAGCGGGTTGCCATTTCCTTCTCTAATGCATGAAAGTGGAAAGTGAAAGTGAAGTCGCTCAGTCGTGTCTGACTCTTCGCGACCCCATGGACTGCAGCCTACCAGGCTCCTCCATCCATGGGATTTTCCAGGCAAGAGTACTGGAGTGGGGTGCCACTGCCTTCTCCAACAGTTGACAGTGCATGGCAAATTCAAGTTTGGCTTTTTCAAACTTCTGGAGTTTTTAAAAAAATATTTTCAATCCACTATTGGTTGAATCCCCCGTTGGCTGAATCTGCACTGAGATGGGGGGTGGCAATTGTATTACATAAGTGAACTACTCTCAGTTATAAAATACACTACAAATATATTGTAACATAATGGGAGTGGTAATGATTATGTAAAACATAAAATACATGATTACTTATCAATTCACTGACTTCCCTGGTGGCTCAGATGGTAAAAGCATCTGCCTACAATGCGGGAGACCTGGGTTCGATCCCTGGGTCGGGAAGATTCCCGGGAGAAGGAAATGGCAATCGACTCCAGTACTCTTGCCTGGAAAATCCCATGGACGGAAGAGCCTGATAGACTACAGTCCATGGGGTCGCAAAGTCAGGCACGACTGAGTGACTTCACTTTCACTTTATAAATTCACTATGTAAGTAAATCATTTCTCTTCAGTGTGTGAAAGGGCCCTACAGCTATCCAACACATTTTAGGAGACAAGCATTACCATGATACCAAAACCCATCAAAGACATTATACTTTATAATACACACACATACCAACACATTGCATGAACATGGAGAAAACACTCTCAAAAAAATCAATAAACTGAAACCAACCACACACTTATAGACAATCAATCTTTGACAAATGAGAATAGAATATACAATGGAAAAAAGACAGTCTCTTCAGCAAGTGGTGTTGGGAAAGCTTGACAGCCTCAAGTAAACCAAAGAAGCTAGAACACACCCTCTTCACCACACACAGAAATAAACTCAAAATGGCTTAAAGACTTAAATATAAGACAGGACAACATAAAACTCCCAGAAGAAAACATTCTCTGACATAAATCATAGCAATGTGTTCTTAGGTCACTCTCTCAAGGCAAAGAAATACAAACAAAAATAAAGAAATGCAACCTATTCAAACTTATAAGCTTTTGCACAGCAAACGAAAGCATAAGCACAATGAAAATATAACCTAATGACTGGGAGAAAACATTTGCAAACAATGTGATGGACAAGGGCTTAATTGACAGAATATACAAACAACTCATACAACTCAATATCAAAAAAACAAACAATCTAATCAAAAATGGACAGAAGACCTAAACAGATATTTCTCCAAAACCATAGAGGTGGCCAATAGGCACATGAAAAGAAGCTTATCATTGCTAATTATTTGAGAAATGCAAATCAAAACTACAGTGAGGTACCACCTCACACTGGTCAGAATGGCCATGTCTACAAATAATAAAAGGCTGAAAGGATGTGGAGAAAAGGGAACCCTCCTACACTGTTGGTGCAGTCAATATGGAAAACAGTATGGAGATTCCTCAAAAAACTAAAAACAGAGTTGCCATATAATTCAGCAATCCCACTCCTGGGCATATATCCAGAGAAAACTATAATTTGAAAAGATGCATGCACCCCTATGTTCATAGCAGCACTATTTTCAATTAGCAAGATATGGAAACAAATTAAATGTCCATCAACACATGAATGGAAGACGTGATATAGGGACTTCCCTAGCAGTTCGGTTGTTAAGATAATAAAATAATGCTATTTGCAACAACATGGATGGACCTAGAGATTAGCATACTAAGCAGTCAGAAAGAAAAAGACAAATACCACATGGTATCACTTGTATGTAGAATCTAAAATATGATACAAACAAATCTACAAAACAAAAACAGACTTAGAGACATAGAGAATAGACTTGTGGTTGCCAAGGCAGAGAAGAGGTGGGGAAGAAAAGAAATTGGTGCTTGGGATTAGCAGATGCAAGCCATTATATATAAGAGGGGTAAAAAAGAAGATTCTAGTACAGCACAGGGAAGTATATTTAATATCCTTTGATAAACCATAACGAAAAAAAAATGTGAAAAGTATGTATGTGTGTCACTGTATATAAACTGATTCACTTTGCTGAATCAATTATGTTTCAATAAAATTTAAAAAAGACTTCTCAGCAAAAGAAGGGGTAGGAGGAAACATCCTCAATATAATAAGGAGCTACACAACACCTGTAACTAACAACATAATTAATGCTGAAATACTGGATGCTTTTCCCTTAAGATCAGGAACAATCCAAATCTATCCTCTCTCACCACTTCTAGTCAACATTCTACTAAATGTCCTAGCCAGTACAATAAGGCTGGAGAAACTAATGGCAAGAATGTAGGAAAGGAAAAAGTAAAATTATCACTACTTGCAAATGACTTGATTGCATATTACAGAAAATCCTAAGAATTTTAATAAAAACTTACGTTAAAAGTGAATTTAGCAAAACTGCAATATGCAAAAGCCAAATGTATTTCTCTATACTAGAAAACAACAACAATCATCATCACAGGTACCAAATATTGAGAACTAACAAAATGCTAGATCTGTGCTAATAGTTTTATATGGGTTATCTCATTGTTGTCTAAGAAATTGTTATCCACACATTTAGAAGGAAAATGGGCTTAAGAAAGGTTAAGTAACCGAATCAAGGTTATATAAATATGAAGTAGAGAAGTCAAATTGGTAATCAGGTCTTCCTAGCTCCAAAATTTATGCTCTTAGCATTACATATAAATCATATTATTTGAGTATCTTACTAACATAAATTGGTAGAACTCTATGTTATCCAACACTTACTGTGATATTTGGAAGATTTTAAGATTTACATCATTTTAACCCCATCTCCGAATTGTTTTGAATGGAAGTATAAAATGAACAACATCAACTAACCTCACTTTCCAGAAAGAAAAAAACCAATGTCTTAACAAGGTTGGCATTTGGACCCTGTCGTCCCCTTCTTTTCATCATTCCATCCTCCTCTGGATCTCGACGACTGAAGAGCCTAAGATCAATGCAAAATACTTTTAAAACAAAAGTATTTCTTAATTAAGAAATTTTAAAAACCTGTCTGGATTCCATCTTTAAGCAACTAACAGAGTAAGAATAAATTGGAGCTGGGTAGGTACAGTACTGTCCAACATTATACCTAAGTAAACCTTTTCCATTTCACACTTGATGGTACTTCTAAATGTTTCTGAATGATTTCTTTTTGAAAATCTTACTGCATGTTATGCAATCATTTCCTTTTACAAAAGTATCACAATAGCTAACCTATACCATTTATGCACATAAATATAAATATTCTTCTCCTTAAAAATGACATATCTTTTCCTGCTGTCCTTTCTGTACAATTATCCCAAAGTCTGAACTTAGTGGCCTTTTTCTATGGATATCATGGTCATTCTTATAAACAACAAAACAGTTATCACTGGATAACAATGAATAAAAAATTATAGCATAAATACTTTGTATCATGTACTCTTAATAAACGTGTCACCTCAAATGAGCATTTTAATAAAATCTTACAAAAATATAGTTTAGTCCATATGTTTCCGTTTTCTT
The DNA here is from genome assembly GCF_019923935.1 of Bubalus bubalis. NCBI lineage: Eukaryota > Metazoa > Chordata > Mammalia > Artiodactyla > Bovidae > Bubalus > Bubalus bubalis. The sequence goes on along the minus strand of NC_059181.1, from coordinate 131,771,847 downwards.
TAAAACCACTACATGATATCTGCTGAATATTTTTGGTGATCAGATATTCACACTGCTACTACCTAATCTGAAGTGTTAAATAGAAATATAAATGTGAAGAGACTAAAGGATTCTTGTGGTTCTTACATCAAACTGTTATCAAAGTACTTTTATTATATGCAAAAATACATAAAAATAGGCTTAAGACCTGTACTGAATAAATTATTAATAAGTCATATTTATATATATTTTATAACACAATAAATTACTGCCATTAAGTGACTTTAGAAAATGAACAACAGAAATGCAGATTTACTTTTTGTACAGAAATTCTCCAGCTGCTACTGCTACTGGCCGATGAGCTGAATAAACCAGATGATAGACATTTTCACAATCTTCTGCAGTAAGAACTTCTTCACTACTCCTGAAAACAAATAAGCAATAGCAGTTTTCAAAACAATGCTGTAATTTTAAGTTTACTGGTACAAAAATTCATACTCATACATTAAAAAATAGTACATTTTCACTCCTAAACTTGTGTTTTAAAGAACAGGTCATTAAGAAGTTGTTTCAAGAAGAAATCAACCTTACTTGGTTATCATCTATTAGTAAAAGCATCCTCTGACAAAGAGCTGAGTATTTTGTGAACACCCAAGATCAGACCTAAAATTAGAGTGAATATCGGGCATAAAGAAATATATACTAAGAGAAATAACCACGCGACAAATGTGCTAAAGGGAAATGAAGACAAAATAATATAAACTAACATAGAAAATAAAGTAGTGGCACGCTCAGTGTGCGCGTGTGTCCTCAGTCATGTCCGACTCTGAAATCTCATGGACTGCAGCCCACCAGGTTCCTCTGTCCATGGGATTCTCTCCATGCAAGAATACTGGAGTGGGTTGCCATTTCCTCCTCCAGGGGATCTTCCCAACCCAGGGATCGAACTGGAGTGTCCTGCCTCTGTCTCCTACATTGGCAGGCTGATTCTTTACCATCTGAATCCCTTGGAGCTTAGTTAATAATCAAAGAAAACACTTTCCATGTATTTCATGGTAATATTAAGGATACAATTTTACAACGTTAAAATATACTAACACCCTAGTTACCTCACAGTGATGAAGAATAATACTTCATTCACCATGTACTAAACATCATATAAAACAATGCAAAAGAATTTTTCCAAATAATAAAATTCAAGTGCCAAAGATGTTTAATTACAATTTATCATTAAAAAAAAAAACTCACTAAAATATAGTGCTTGTTTTATTGATCTTACTTTAAAAGAAGAAAGTAAACCTAACAAATCTTGGTAAATCAAAGTCATTATTAGGCCCATCAACCACAGAATCCCAGGGTAAACCTTGCTGGGTTTTCCAAACCAAGACTCTATGTTTGAAGTTCTGGCCTCTGGCACCTCTTTCCCCCTAATATGCTTTTTGCTGCTTTATAACTACACATAAATAAATACACACACATATTGAATCAAATCAAACTACACCAAATTTGAGGTAGTTCACTAATTTTAACCCATAAGGAATGTCCCTGAAAGTTTCAGTTATTAGGTATATACATGGCTGAATCAACAAAAAAAGGTGTCCACATGGTATTACAGAGGAAGAGGGGAGAAGCTATAGAAATTAGGTAGAGTACTACTATTTTCTTATTTAATTCAGGACAGTTTTATAAACCCAAAGAAAAATGCAATGGTTAAGACTGCTCAAAATCCCCCCGGTTAAATGAATTCTCAGAAAACGTCAGTGTATATATAGAGCTACCTTTTATTTTTTGACTTTTAATTTTTATTTCATATTGGAATATAGTTGATTTACTATGTATGTTACATTAGTTTCAAGTGTGCAGCAACATGATTTAGTTATACATACACATATATTTATTCTTTTTCAGATTCTTTTTCCCATAAAGGTTATTACCGAGTACTGAGCAAAGTTCCCTGTGGTATACAGTAGGTCCTTATGGACTATCTATTTTATATATAACAGTGTTAATCTCAACCTACAAATTTAAATTAGGAGGTAGAGCTAACTTCTTTGTAATAACTGCAATGTAGTCCATTTCATATAAATGGGGTTGACAACCATACTCCTCACACAGGACTACCGCAATAAATGAGATAACCCCTATAAGGAGCTTGTATTAGCTGTTATATATTAACTTAATTCTTCCTCTATTGATAATCATCTAGAATATTTCCAATATCCTATTACAAACAGTACTATGTTAGAGAATGAGAACATTTTAAATTTTGGATACCACCAAGCTTTTTTCACCAGGGCTTCCCAGGTGGCTCAGATGGTAAAGTGTCTACCTGCAATGTGGGAGACCTGGGTGCAATCCCTGTGTCAGGAATATCCCCTGGAGAAGGAAATGGCAACCCACTCCAGTACTCTTGCCTGGAAAATTCCATGGACGGAGGAGCCTGGTAGGCTACAGTCCATGGGGACGCAAAGAGTCAGACACAACTGAGAGACTTCACTTTCAGTTTTCTCTAAAGAGGCTATCCCAATTTACAGTCCCATCAATAAAGTTTATGGGTTTGTTTCTACATAGCCTTATGCAACTAGTGTATTACCAAACACATTAATCTTTGTAAAAAAGTAGGTTAAAAAAGTCTCATTTTAATATACATGTCTCTAAGTATGACCAATCATCTTTTTGCATGTTTAATTTTTTATTTTCTTTTCTGTCAGTGACATGATTCCTAACTTTTGACTCTTTTACTACTGGGTTTCTGTTCTTTTTACTGATTTATTGAAAGTGACTTCTACAGTGCAAATCTCCTGCCAAGTCTGTCATTTGTTTTCTGAGTTTACATTATGGCATATACATATTTGTAGTTTTTTATGTAGTTAAAATTCAGTAATTTTTTTAATGTCTAGGTTTTATGCCATTCTCAGAAAGACATTGCCAGTTTACATATAAAATTAAAATGTTTAATCTTCTCCTTAGTTTTCATCTAACACTTTTAATTATTTCATTTATTTACATTTAGACATTTCATCCATCCTGAAATTACTTCTGTATAAAGAATGAAATATGAATCCAATTTAATTTTCCCCCAAATAGAAGCTAAGTGTCATAACATCATTTATTTTGATATAAAACCACCCTTACCCTACACTAGGTTCCTAGATACATTTAAGTTTGTCTCTATACTTTATTTTGTGCCACTCATTTCTGTCTGTTTAGACACCACTACCAAAAGTTAAAAGTTACTAGGGTGAGGAGAGGGAGAGATAAAATAGGAGTTAGGGATTAACACATACACAGTGATATGTATAAAACAAAAAACCAGCAAGGACCTACTACATAAATGTATAACTGAATCACTTTGCTGTACACCTGAAACTAACACAATATAATAAATCAATTATATGTCAATTTTTAAAAATTAGTAATAATAATAATAAAGCCAATGTTGTTTTATAATTTTGACTTAAAATCATAGTGGGCAGTCATCTCTCATTAGTTTTTATCAGAATTTTGCTGGCTACTCTTACATGATGACTTTCTCATATGAGTATCAGAATTAGAATGTTGTTAAAAGGCCCTTTGTGACAGGCAATTCGGGATAGACATGTATACACTTCTGTATTTAAAATAGATAACCAACAAAGACCTACTATATAGCAGAGGTAACTCTGCTCAATGTTATGTGGCAGCCTGGATGGGAGGGGAGTTTGGGGGAGAAAGGATACATGTATATGTATGGCTGAGTCCCTTCCCTGTTCACCTGAAACTATCACAACACCATTCGTTAAATGGCTATACCCCAATATAAAATAAAAAAAAAAAATAAAAAGCAACTATCTGGATCATGTTAACAACCTAAATGTCCACTGATGGATGAATATATAAAATGTGGTATACTGAGTGTCAAAAAGGAATGAAATTCTGATATATAACAACATGGATGAACCCTGAAGACATCATGCTAAGTAAAACACGCCTGATATAAAAGGTCAAATATTACATACTTTCAGTTATATGAGGTACCTAAAATAGTCAAATTCAGAGATGAAAAGTAGACAATATGATACAAAATCATACTGTGCAGTCCTTTACAGAGTATCAGTATGAAATGATAAAAAACACTCTGGAGATGGATAATGGTGATGATGGCTGCACAACAATATGAATGTACTTAATTCCACTGATCTGTACATGGAAATATGTTTAAATGTTAAATCTTACGTTACATATGTCACCACAATCTTTTTAAAAAGGGGAAAAGTGAATTGCATCAATCCTACATTTTAACATAATACGTTTTAAATTCAGATTGTTTACAGAGAAGTTTCAGTAAATACTAATTTCTAAAAGTGTGACAAAATACAATACACATATTTAACACACTCGAGTGTTTAACTTAATTTCAGGAGCATCTAAAGACAGTAGAATTGAAAGAAAACTAGTCAAGAATGCAAACACATGAATTTCTAGCTCAGTTAGAATGTTCTACTTCAATGGTCCTCTCTTCCTATCTTCTCAACTTTACATGAGAAAACTAAACTTCTTGCTGTAAAACTCCAGGTTATTGAAATCTCAGTTCAATTCAGTTCAGTCACTCAGTTGTGTCCGACTCTTTGCGACCCCATGAATCACAGCACGCCAGGCCTCCCTGTCCATCACCAACTCCTTGAGTTCACTAAGACTCACGTCCATCGAGTCAGTGATGCCATCCAGCCATCTCATCCTCTGTCGTCCCCTTCTCCTCCTGCCCCCAATCCCTCCCAGCATCAGAGTCTTTTCCAATCAGTCAACTCTTCGCATGAGGTGGCCAAAGTACTGGAGTTTCAGCTTTAGCATCATTCCTTCCAAAGAAATCCCAGGGCTGATCTCCTTCAGAATGGACTGGTTGGATCTCCTTGCAGTCCAAGGGACTCTCAAGAGACTTCTCCAACACCACAGTTCAAAAGCATCAATTCTTTGGCACTCAGCTTTCTTCACAGTCCAACTCTCACACCCATACATGACCACTGGAAAAACCATAGCCTTGACTAGACGGACCTTTGTTGGCAAAGTAATGTCTCTGTTTTTGAATATGCTATCTAGGTTGGTCATAACTTTCCTTCCAAGGAGTAAGCGTCTTTTAATTTCATGGCTGCAGTCACCATCTGCAGTGATTTTGAAGCCCCAAAAAATAAAGTCTGACACTGTTTCCCCATCTATTTCCCATGAAGTGATGGGACCGGATGTCATGACATAGATAAATTTAAACCAAGTACACTAATGTATTTTTAAGATATGTAGACATTAGCAATATGCAGTAAATACATACTTACTGTAAAACAAGAGTGAGTAATTTTATTGCTTGTACTGCAACATCATATTCTTTGTCAAGGGTCATAGAAACAATTCTATCCTAAGGACGAAAAAATAAAATATTCTTAAAGGGAAACCAAGAGAAAAATACTTGAAAATAACAGGTAAATGTTAAATACTTAAGAGTAATACTAACCTTGAACCGACTGGTAAATAGCTCCAGTTTGGAATTAAGTTCCTTGTTATAATAAAGCCCTTGTAGAGCAGTGAGACATTTGAGTCTTACCTCACCTTGCTGAATTAAATGAGAGGAGAAAATGCATTAAAATTTTGCATATTTTCAACCTGAGCACACAAGATATATACCACATCTTCTACTTTAAATATGTTCTATACTATGGTATTTCTTCAGAAACTCTCATCCTTGACAATGCAAAAATAGGAATCAATACATACGTTTAAGACTAGATACCTTTGGGTTACTATTACTGTAGGTCAAATGAAAATATTTTGAAAATTTGTTCAGAGCAATGTTATTGGGAAAGATGACAGTAGCATATTTCACAGTAAGTTTTCCTTTATAGAAGATAATATTTCTAAGGGATATGTACAAAGATCAAGGCTAGGTGAAGAGACAGCCTAACGGAAAGGCAGATCAATTAAAAAAAATTAAAAAGGTTAGAGGCCAAGTGGTAATTTATAATCTGGCTAAGATACATGTTTATCAATAGAATCAAAATTAAAGAAATTTAAGTATATGTATATATGTAGCACTTATATAATATAAACAGAGTAAGAATTCTTCTTACTATTCTTAAGAAATGTCTTACCACTACCACCATCACCTACATGATCCTGTTGTTTCAGTACAAAAATTGTTTCATGATCAAAGGCTAAATCAGTGCCCAAGATTCAAAAATCTAGGGTACTTTATGTGATAGAGACCATATTTTCATGAACAGATAGAGAAGAATAAAGGAGAGAAGCCTACAGGAATGTGCTCCCAGTTACATGTATATGCAGATAATTCACTATGAATGAGAGTAGCACATAGCTATGCTTATGTGTAGAAAGAAAAGCACTATATATATCTTACCTTATCATGCATAGTCCAACCAACATATTTTAAATAACTGTCATTAAGAAAGGCATCACTATACATTTTCATCCAAATGCCAATTTCTTCAATGCAAATAGCTCGGATTTCAGCTATTGCATCACTGCATGGAAGAAAGAAAATTATGCATATTAGTGTCAGTATACCACAGGACTTGTGGATTCTTTATGCAACGCCAATACTTGATACCTACTATGAACATAGCACTACCTTAAGTATTACTGGGGATTTACAAGAAGAATTGAAGCATGGCCCCTAAATGCCCCAAGCTTACAGTCTAGTTGTCGAAGTACAATTATCACTAAATAAATATTTAAAGTTCAATAAACCTACAAACAAAATCCAACTCCCACCTTCTCTATCATGTCATACCCCAGCCTTTATTCACACCTGCTGGGCATGGTGTATTCAGAAGACAGTCGGAACATTAGTCTGGTTACAGTGTATTTTCCAGGTGAGAATTAGTTACACCTAATATTGAGGCCAAGCTCAATTTGGATTTGAACATCATATAAATCATTCTGAATTCATCCTGTAGGTACTGGTAAGTCATTCAACGCTTTTGAGTAGAGGAATGATTCAACAAAAGAACATTTTAAGACAACTGCAATAATCTCTAGAATGATGAAGGAATAGACTAAAGTAATGGTGACAGTAGAAATAAAAAGCTAAGAACGAACAAAAGGATATTACAAAGCAAGTATTAACCTGATTTAGTAACTGCCAAATTAAGAAAATGACAAAGTTAAATAAAAATGCCACCAATATTTAAAGAACAGGTTACTGCAGAAATGATGGCAAGAATACCTATTTCTTTCTTCTGCTCATTCAAAATAAGGGCAACAACTCACTTAAATCTACTCAAATTTTCCCACTGATATTCAAATCGAAGAGGAAAGAATCAGGAATCAAAATGTACAATCTCTGCTAACACAGTACATCCAAAAGCAATTAAGTGTTCTGTACCCTCACTCCTAGTAACAGTAGTAGCTTCCATTTTCTGGGCATCTACAAGTCGAGCACAACATTCCCCCATTTTTCAGGTAGAAAATAAAGTTCAGAGCAGTTAAGTAACTTGCCTTGAGTGTCCCAATCAGTGGAAGACCTTAGATTCTAACACTGATCTTACTCTTAACACTGTTACCACTATATTTATATTGCCTAAACCACTGAATAACCAAACTTGAAGAGAATAAGAGTTACATAGAAAAAACTGTCCTGACTTACCGGTATCTATGTACAAACACTCCCTTAAATATTGCATTCATCATATTTTCTATTTCATCTTGATTTTCTTGAAGCTGAAAAGAACACATCATTGCTTTGCAATTGTAATAGAAAACAACCAAAAAAACATGTAAAAGTTGGTACAAACACAAATGTATGTTTCTCCAGAGTTTTGATACTTTCATGCAATTTTTAATTTCACTAAACGAAAACTGTCCACATAGAAAAACTAAAAGCTGTTGCATAAAAGGTAGCTAAACTCCCTTGATACCTGGAATATTTGTACATTGTTGTTAATGTCACTGCTAATGTTTAGCTGGTTGACTAATTTTTTCAGATGGTCACATATTTCTATTGTATAAATGTATGTAAAGAAATCTTTTAAATAGTTTATTATACTAGTGAGTATAGTGAAGTCGCTCAGTCGTGTCCGGCTCTCTGCGACTCCGTGGAATGTAGCCTACCAGGCTTCTCTGTCCATGGTATTCTCAAGGCAAGAATACTGGAGTGGGTTACCATTTCCTTCTCCAGGGGATCTTCCTGACCCAGGGATCAAACCCGGGTCTCCCGCATTGGAGGCAGACGCTTTAACCTCTGAGCCACCAGGGAAGCCCATTTTATTATATTACTTATCTATTAAATAACATTTATGTTCATATCAAAAAATAACAATGCTTCATTATCTTGGTTTTTAGCATCTGAAAATTAACTCATCTACTACTACTGTTATCTACTGCCTAATCAAAGAACAAAAAAATTTGAGTAAAATAACTTGGCAAAAAATTTGTCTTCTTGTTAAATATTTTTAAGGGAAACAAGGCTCACTTGAAATAATCAACTAAACATTTCAAATCTTGGATGACTTATTTACTTCCATATATTTTCAATTCAGAGCTTTAGAGTTAAGAGAAAATTGATTCAGAGCTTCAGAATTACAAGAAAAATCTTTCACACTCTAAGTATCAATTAGCTTTCAGAATTATGTTCTGTGTTTTCGTAAAACACTTTTTTTCTTTTCACAAGTGTAATCTCACATTTCCAAATAATGCTAACAGGGCATTCACTTGTATTCATTAGCACAATCAAAGGCACAGGAGGGCTTTCAACATGTTTAAAAACTCAACCCAACCTAGAAGTATTAATATCTTATATGATAGAAGAACTTTAAACTCAAAACCCTTTTATATCCATTCATGCTATATTCAGAATAAGGCCATAATTTTATACATTATGTTCAGCTAATAAAGCATCCAATGCAATTTATTAACTAAATTAAAGGGCAAAAGGTCAATTCTTCATTTCAACTACAGTTAATCCTTGAACAATGTAGGGGTTAGGGTTGCTGACCCTCTGCACAGTTGAAAATCTAAGTAAAACCTATAGGTGGCCCTCTGTATATGCAGTTTCACTCTATCCACGGTTTCTGCACATACAAGGTTTCACAACCAAAGATTCAACCAACCATGGATCATATAAGAACTGTAATATTTACTACTGAAAAAAAAATCCATGTGTAAATGGATCTGCACAGTTCAAACATATGTTGTTCATGGTTCAAATGTTTATGAAAAAGAAGAATTTAGGCATGGGGGAAATGTGGGCAAGATTTTTCTGGCATTTCTTGGGCAAGGGGCATTTTTAGAAGTTATTGGCTATCTCAGAAATGACCAACTTTTAAATTATAGTTACTACAATCACCCCCACAAAATGTCAGAATCAAGTAATTTATGGATTCCATAAATTCCATGGCAAATATCCCATGGCAAATATTTTAGCTCAACTACATTAGCAATGTTTTTGAAACATCAGACTTTGCCTATTCAAAATAAAAATAAACATTCCCAATATCAGATAGCAAAATATTATATTACCAATGAAAAAGGAATTTAAATAAAAAACACAACATCGAGGGAATCCCCTAGCGGTACAGTAGTTAGTACTCAGCACTTTCACTGCTGGGGCCTGGGTTCAATCCCTGTCCGAAAACTAAGATCCCACACGCTGCATGGCATGGCCAAAAAAAAAAAAACCCAATACCAAAAGATTTTATTAATTACTTTTTAGCATAGAACTGAAAAAACATTTTCCTCATTCAAAGTTGAATTTGGTGGTCAGTCATTAATGTTATTCAAGGGTCTCTTACACTACACACACAAAACACACACACACACACACCAAAAACATGGATTATGACACCATAAATAGCTTATCCCTATTTTTCAAAGGGATTTTACATAAGTGAAACCTCATTTGATCCCGACAATAAATTGAGGGTAGAGTTAGGAGATAGATTTTCACAGTAGACATGAATAACAATAAAGCATAAGACAACTTGTCAGACTGGCCCAGGACTCCTTACGTGAAGAGTTCAACTCTTAATCCTAGTCCACACAGAAAGGAAATATATACAGAAGGTACTCTTGGCATGGACAGTCAATAAAAATAAGTTAGATGTATAAACAACTTTAAACATATTGTTTAAATTTTTCAAAAAATTTTATCTGATGAACTAGCAAAGTTATATATCATAATTAATGGTGACTAAGTTGGTCACACACTAACAGCTTAAATATTCAATACAAGAGTGTACCTCTTTCCGCTTCTGTAGCAGGAGTTCTAGCCTCTCATTGGCTCGTTTTCCAATCATTTTATTCCGTTCTGCCTCATACTGTCTTTGTGTATTATCCATATTAATGCTAAGATTTAGTGCCACATTCACCAAAGCTGTCATCAACTTCATAGCTATTTTTAAACGGAAAATGTTGAAATTAGTCTCACAGAAAAATTTACAAGTTATGATCTACTTAAGAAAAATTAAAAACAAGATGGGCTGTTCCACTTCTAATAGAAAAATACAGCTGCTACAAATGACAATAATAGTACAACAACAGCTAATGTGTATCGAATACTTACTATATGTCAGTCAGTTACCTATGTTAAGTATTTCTCGGATTAACTCCTAATCCTTACAACAGCCCTCAAAGTTAAATATTATCCTCATTTCATTCATGAAGAATCTGAAGTTCAGGGAGCTTAAGAAATCTGCCTCAAACTACACAATTCATATACATAGTTAAAACAAGATTCAAAACTAGATAATATTACTCTAGACTATGCTCACTATTCAATGATAGGTCCCCTACAATGACCTTTTCAAGAGATCTTGATTTACCTTCTAAATAAATTTTGACTAATACAGCAGTCATTTAGCTATCCAGCAACCAAAGGGGGAGGGAACGTAAGTGCTTTTTATCAAAGTACAGTGTGTAGAAATGTTGGCCAGTTTTATCAGTATTTGACTTCCTTTAATTTTACTCTTATTATATATCATCATAAAGACAATGATGCAATTATGAAAGACAGATCAAGATAAAAAGTCAAAAGTACAGAGTAAAATGTCACTCAATAAAGTGCTTTGTATCAGAGTTTCTCCAGATCTCCACCTTGTTATTGAACTCGTTACTGAGACAGAACTCACTGCCTGTGATTTCAAACTTATTAATTGAAATATCTGAACATATTATGCTTTTTTTTTTTTTAGCTTAGGTCAGACTACTTCTCAAGCCTGATTCACTGCATGACAGAACACCACAAAACTAAACCTTAATTTGTGGCTACTAGCTCTCTTTAAACAGAGAAGGCAATGGCACCCCACTCCAGTACTCTTGCCTGGAAAATCCCATGGATGGAGGAGCCTGGTAGGCTGCAGTCCATGGGGTCGCTAGGAGTCGGACACGACTGAGCGACTTCACTTTCACTTTTCACTTTCATGCACTGGAGAAGGAAATGGCAACCCACTCCAGTGTTCTTGCCTGGAGAATCCCAGGGACGGGGGAGCCTGGTGGGCTGCTGTCTATGCGGTCGCACAGAGTTGGACACGACGGAAGTGACTTAACAGCAGCAGCTCTCTTTTTAAAAGAGATTCCCAATCTTCTGCTCTGAGCTATTGTATACCCTCAGCAAACCATTTTCTCATTCTGATCTAAAATTACTCACCTTGCCCGTTATATGTGTTTTTAATTTACTTTAACCATTCAAGTTCTTAAAATCAAAGCTACCTAAGTACACAGATCAATCACATTCATAATTTGTGACCTCAAATCTAAAAACCTACAGGGAGACTGTCTGCATTTTTTTTAATGGAGGGCTGAGCAAAAGAACATCTTTAATCACAGCTTTAATTCTTTAGGGAAATACTCTAAAGGAAAAATATCCCCACATTTAGAGAATGAAAAATTTTTGTAGAAATCAAAATATTCTATCATTAATGCATAGAATACTTAACAATTAATGCCTGGTCGATTTACTCATACTCAAATTAAAAGGCACATATTCAATAACGGTATATGAACAATTTTACCTTCAGCACAAAAGAGAAACCAGGACATTTTATCAACATCAACATCAAAAATCACTGTTCTAGAATTAATCATGTGAGCCTTAAAAATGTAACTTATTTCATGTAAAAATCAGAGAAATTGACTCAGCCTAAAGTTACTCAGAAGCATAAGAAAAACCAACTTTTTTGATGTGGTTAAATAAGCATCATCCTATAGGGACAATCTTACTGGGACTATGCTAGTAGTGACTATGCACACAGGTCATTTAGAACTACATATCCAAAATCACTGCTCCCCAAATTTGATGCCAATACCTTCCCTGATAAAACATATTTCAAGACCCAACAGATTACTATGCCACAGAAAGGGAGAAGAGGTAGATAGGAATCAAGTAGGTTTAACACAAGAAAATTATAGTATGTCTTCAGAGAACCAAACTATCATTCCATTCTCCATAATTCATGGGAGTTGGAGGAAAGGGGAGAATGTCCTCTTAGGGGCTACTTATTAAATAAAATTAGTTTGTCACCATAATGTCATTCCTTTTAATGAAAACCATTTTCATCTCGAACCTAAGAAAATGCACAAAAAGATTTCTAAATACTGACCTGCCAGGGTGCTTGTATGTCGAAATGCTCTGACTTGTGAGTCAGACAATCCTGTAAGAAGTGAAATGACTGTATCCATCATGTACTCATCATATATGATACTATATTGACACTGCCGTACTAATACGCCAATGAATTCACAGAAACTGGATTTGAACTTCTTCCACTGAGGACCAGCCATTGTAAGTGGATAATCTCCACTATCCTAAAATAGAAATTTTAAACAGCAATTTCACTTAAAACCCATAATTCAATAAACTTGTTTTTTAAATACTCTAGGCAGAAGCTGAAAAGACTCCTTTATCTCATCTTCTATAATAAATCCTCAAAAGTAGGCAGAAGAATAATATGCAAAGGTAGAGATACCTTTGAACACATCTGGTCTTTTATTTAAGATAAAAATGGATAGTCTGAATTCACTCCAACCAATGAAAATATATACTAATTACATACCAAAATAAAAAGCCTCTCCCATCAAATAAAACTTTATTCTGATAAGCAAAGATATAGTCACTAAATTTCTTTAAAACAAAACTGAGCAAAAATCAAACCAAAGTTGCCTGTTTTAATGATTCAACATGATGAAATCATATTCTCAGCCAGTCTAATAGATTCATGTATGACTTATAAACAATCAAAGGATTACAATGTATGTTTTTATTAGCCTCAGGATATCAAATACTCGGCAGATGTAAACAATAATTTTTTTTAAGTGAAAACAAGATAGAATGACCTGTAAAGACAGGTACTCAAGTATTCCTATATATAAGATGGGGCATTCACCAACAAAGATACATTGAGGTCCTCCATAAATCATTAAAAACAAACAAGTCTTAAGAATAAATGCAGAGACCAATACTACATAGAAATTTCTGACAAGAATGTCCTAAGGTCATTATGGTTTAGTAAATTTTTAACAATTAAATTTTGTCATTAGAGCTATATATTTAAAAAAATTTTAAGTAATGCCATACACAAGTTGAACTATGTCTCATCTGAGAATAAGATCCCAATACTCCACAAAAAGGTTTTCTTCTATTTTCTGATTGGCTCATTTAAGCACTATACTGAAAGGTAGCATCTTAATTGTTGTTAGCAACTTGGTTTGCTGGTATTTTCAAATCTTATTTCAGGAATCTTATTTCAAACAGCTATTGAGAACAAAGTTCTCACTAAAACATTTAATATCAGAAGGTTAAAATAACACCATTCCTCATAATTACATCTCAACAACTTAGAGACTGATTAATAGCACTTAGTGATCATCAAAACCATTTTAACAATTCTTATCTTTCAGAAAAATAGTTGAAAGCTCCTTCATCTGAATAAGGTAAAAAAAAAAACCATATAAAACTCAAATGAGAAAGGCTTTCTACTTGAAATCACAGTGAAAAGTTTTGAAGAGTAAAAACTACTGGGGCTTGAATACAGATGTGAACAAAACAAACAAAAATCCCTGCCTTGAAGGAGTTTATATTACAGTAAATCTAAATATGTCTTTATTGGCAATAATACTTCAAAAACATCATTATGATAATCAACTAAGGTCTAAGCTACTATTTATTATGTATTTGTATTGTTCTTGTTATTCACATGTGAAACATAAATAAGACTTTAAACAATAAAATATACCTGCATGCATTTATCTTTGCCTGAGCTTACACATGCTCATGGGCACTTAATTTTATTCTCTGTTGAAATTTTAATTTTTTAACAAAAGAGCTACCATTTAGTTCTTACTATGTGCCAGACATTGTAAAATGCTAAGGAAGTTTTCAAACATTGCATTCAATCTTCTTAAGAGCCCTTTAAGTATTTGTAGCTCCATTTTACAGATGGTGAAACTTATGCTAAGACAACAATTTGCCCAAGGTCACATGGCCATCATTTAACTGGATTTCTACTACCAAAGCTTTTATCTACAACACTAATATTCAAAATTTAATATTCTGAAGATCAAGGTACATAAAATTATCACAATATTCAGGGTATTAACTTACCTCATCAAATTCTTCAGTCATTTTTCGAATTATTTCAGAGTTCTGCATATGTCTAAACATTTCTGCTGTGACAACACCTGAAATTTCCAAGAGTAAGAAGTTAATATATGGTAAATAAAAAAATAGAGAACTTCTAAGTCCATCTCTAACACTAATATGTCTACAGTCACACAATAAGGTATACTTCTATATCACGTGATCTTCACCATGATACTCAATCCTATAAAGCACAAATACCACTCTCAACATATACAAGAAAACAGACCCACACTTCTGACAGCTATCTTTTCTTTCTTTTCATGGAACAATCAGCCTTAGCCATTTCTACCTAACTCACTTTACTCACTCCTAGAATATGTATACTGGCTAAATTCTTTAATACAAAGCATATGTCATCAATAATGAGGCAGCCATCTAGGATAACATTTAAAGCCCTGAGGATGAACCTGAAGAAAATAAGGGAAAGAGTAATAGGAAGAATTCACTGTAGGCAGGTTTCTTTATTAAGCACAACTGTACGTAAGGCAACTGTATCCCACCATCCACCTCAAAGGACTTCAAATAAACAAAAGTAGTAAGTTGTAGTTCCTGCTCATCCAGAAGTCTGTAACCTAGTTGTAAGTTTAAACAAAGAATAATGGGGTGGGGGGGTGGGCAGGGATAAAGTATTAAAGGTAGTACATAATAAATCCCCTAATGAGTGGAAAAACCAAGATAGGCTAAAAAAAAAAGAAAGAAAAGAATTAAGATTTGAGTAAGTAGGTGTTTCACAGAGAAGGAATTTGATAGTGGACATTTCCTTTTAAAGGAGGATGGGATAGGAGGGGAGAAAGGATACACATTACAAGTAGTAGTATAACTGTATCACTTTGTTGTATACCTGAAATTAACACAACACTGTTAATCAAATATTAATATATTTCAAAAATAAAAGACAAGTGTAAAAGTTAACCAGGTATATGTCAAATATTAGAAAAGGAATTTCTAAGAAAAAAGTATGAGTAGGAGACAATGTAAGAAGTCATACATGAATTTTCATTGATAGGGTGTCACCAAAAAAAAAAAAAAAGAATAACTGTAAAAAGTGAATTTCTTAAACTACATTTCTATATTATTTATACTTTGCCAGTCTAATCACTATGAATACTATAAATATACTAATATCTAGAAGGATGTCTTGGGACTCCCCTGGCAGTCCAGTAATTAAGACTATGTGTTCCCAATACAGGGGGCACAGGTTCCATCTCTGGACAGGGAAGTAAGATCCAGCATGGTGCAAGGTGTAGCCAAAAAATAAAAGAATGTCTTGGTACAGGAAGACGAGATTTATTATAAAAATTAGATATAATTAATAGATGTATTTCAATTGACCAAGCTCTATTTTGTGTATGTGTGCATGTGTATGTATATAAAACTAAAAACAGCAACAAAACATCATACTGTCTTTCCAACTCCTAATCTGAAAGAGCAACAGCTATGTGAGCTCCTTCTCTATAGACATGCAATTTAAGACCTTCCAGTAGTCCAACAAAGCCACAGAATTAGAACATGAACTAACATCCACTGAGCCTCCTATGTACCGGCCACTTAAGCCCTGAAAACAAGCCTGTATAGCAGGTACTATAATCCTGGCTTTACAAATGAGAAAACTGATGCTAAGGCAAAGAGAAATTATAAATAATTTCTATGACATTATTAGTCAACATCATGTTGCCCAGCCCCAGGTGATATCAATTTCTACTGGTACTGTAAAAGAACCCTTACTTATCACCTTAAAAAAAAAAAGGTTGTTTACAAATAATAACAAATTTGGAAGCAAGCATGATTTCTCCAGCTAAAGAAGCACGTTCTCAAAAATGTTTTGAAGGAGTTTTTAATTTTTATTTAGAGCCATGAATATATCTCAAAAACTTTCCATACTTTATACCCAAATACTGTAAATTTGGTAATGCTAGAGAACAAGTAACTCAATCCCTGAAATAATTTATATGAAATAAACATTTAGATATGTCAAAGTAAACATATTGCATACAGCTTGACAAACTTCTAAAGCTCCTCCTCACATCTAATAAATCATGTAACAGTCATAAATTCAAATATAAAGAGAAAAGAAAGTGGCTGTCACAAACTTCATGCATATAATTCTTCTCAGGCAGGTATGAAGGAGCCATCAGGACACCAGGCCAGATCCCACTGCCTTAAAAGTGTGGGGGACATGAAATGAGTTATTTAAAAACTGGTAAACTGAAAAGTGACAGTCGACCAGAAAAGAAAAAAGGAAACAACATTGGCTGCAGAATCACCAACCACAGGGCGGTCTGGAGCCACTCAGTGTGGGGCCAAACATCTCTCCACCTACCTCAATAGCTACAAAAAGCATTAACTACAGTAAAATAACTGGACACTCATAATAACAATCCTAGATCCACAGGAATAGGTTAAAGTACACTGTATATACTTAAATATGTGTCTAATTCATTTAAAAAGGAATTCCATCAAAATATTTTTTGAGTATGTTTAAATACATAATGACCTTAACATGGTAAAATCCACTTTATGACTCTTCCATGATTCTAAAATTATTATTATAGTGGTGTTTAAGTTTTCAACACCTTCAATTTTAAAAAATCTTCACAACCTGATTTATGATAAGATATATCCAACTGTTGAATGGTTAAGTTCCTTATTTATAAACACAATGAGGCCAGAAAAGGAATGTATCCGATAAAGGGAAAACGCTCTGACTATGGCTTTGTTTTAAAACTGCTTATTTAGAAACCTAATCAGGAAACTATAATGGATCAACTAAGACTGAATTTCAACTCATCAAATTATTTCTGGCACCTGTTCAGTTGTTTTGTCATCAACCTTCCGTTTCAAAAAATCTAAAGAGAAAGGACATGGCCCTTAATTACATAACACAACAAACAGGTACTTGTGCCCTTCTATTCCAGAAAGATGGAATGGACATGGGCTAAATAAAAATCATATCAACATACCTCATTTTCTAAAGAGTTTATCTGGTTTATCATACTGTCATTACCACAACACTTCCTCTCAGCAGATTCAGTAGAATTTTCTAATACTGATATACAGATATTTCTAGCTAAGAAGTTGAGTAAACTAGGCAACTCTCTGTACTCTAAAGTTCAGACATTTTTAAAAAGTTCTCAAAACTGACCACATTAATGGCATTATGAAGACCATAGATTCAAGAAGTTAATAGATTTGTCTATCAGGCCTCACATATAACATTTAATATGAAGACTACACTGAAAGTTGTGATCAACCCTATAAAATGCATCAGTTCTTATAATATTACTTGTTTTCCAATTTCAATGACAGGATTTTCAAAGAAGTTTTATGGAATTAAATGAGTAGATTGCTTCTTGGGATCTTTTCTTCAGATCTGTTTAAATCATTCTTTAGCATCTTAATTTTTTCCATCTATTTTTAAGCAATCTTCCCTCCTCCTGACTTCTAATGCCCATGTTTTTGGTGCCATTTTCATTTTTAAAAAGAATAGCCTTGGAAAACTCTGTAACATTTATTTGCCTGTGCATTTTTCTTGTAGAATTTCAAGGATGGGCCAAGTTTAGGGAGACAGACTAGGTCAGAACCTGCCCATGATCTTGACTACTTCATTTACTGATTCACATCAGGGTATAAGACTCCCCAATTTACACAGTTTTGTCCCTCTGGCCAAATGTGTGCACTGTAAGTTTTTGTCTCAGGAAAGACATTTCTACATTTTATAGTTTCCATACTCTTAATTCAAAATCTTTTAAAATAAAGTATAAACACTTTAAACAAGACCCCACTCCAGAGTTTCTCTTTTAGGGGAAAAAATCTGGAAATTTCACCAATACCTTACTTAACTTACTTAGTTACTTACTTACCTACTTACTTACTTTCTTACTGTAATTCTGGCACTTTTTAACTCCCTACACTTTACAATTCCCTGCCACTTGAACCTGTATCTCTTCATTATCTTCTTCCTCCCTTCTTAATCCATTTCTTTGTTCCTAAAACCAGATGCTGAAAGTGGGAAATATATCTAATAAAAGTAACATAACATTATAAATTACCAAGTTCTTCATTAACTTTCACATAGAATCCAACAGTCTCAACAGACTTCCTCTCTTCGTTCTTTACTCTTTTTACTTTACATATTTTGTATAGTTATAATGCAAATAACTCAATATCTTGGCATTATTTTCCACACAAAGTGTTAATAATCTTTAGGTGAAACAAAAAAGATAACATTTGAGAACATTCTGATTCCAAAATAAATATATCTTACCTTTACAGCCTGAACACTGAATAAAAAAGTTGATGAGGTCAAGAAGTGCTATATCTCGGTCATGCTTGTAGGACTCTATCCAATCATCTACTACTGACTACAGCAAGAAGGGGAGAAAAAACATTAGCTTTTTCTAACATTCTAAGATTTAATTCAGATCAAAGTCATTAAGATCCAACAATAAGTGGCATCACATTACTTCAATAAATACATATTTGTATACCAAAATTCACATTTTAACAATAAAATGAAATCAAGTTCAGTAAATCCATCACCTGATTATACATAACGATGATCCATCGTCCTTAACTTTTGAATTAAAAGAAATCTGAAAACGGTAGGACCCAACTTTATAAACTGAAATTTCTTAGTGATATTATAAACATCTTAGAAAATATTAAAATAGTTGACAAAAATATTGCACTAAGTAGTATCTAAATATTTACAATGCTGGTGGAATGAAAACTTTACAAAATTTTTAAAAAGAAGAAAATGCCTGGGTCAATGAGGAAATGCAAATAAAATAACACTTTTTCTCGAGTGAGTGCTAATAATCCCATATTGATAAAAAAGAGAAACTGAAGGCTAAATAAACACCAAAAGAAAGACAGTTCATGAATCTGGAGACCTAATGTTGTTAGATGACAGTACCCTCCAAACTGATCTACAGACTCAATGCCACCCCTATCAAAATGCCAGCTGATTAACTTCTTAGCAGAAATTGGAAACTTGATCCTAAAATCCTTAGGGTAATGCAAGGTATACAGAATAGTCAAAATAGTCTTGAAAAGAGAACAATGTCGGAGGACTCACACTTCATGACTTTAAAACCCATTACAAAGCTACTGGCATAAGGACAGTTATGAAGATTACTGAAATAAAATTTCAGGTCCAGAAATAAATCCTTAGACTGACAGTCATTTGATTTTTGACAAGGATGTTAACCCAATTCAACACAGAAAAACTAGTCTTTTCAACAAATGGTGCTGGGACAACTGGACATCTGTAAGCAAAACAATGAAGTCGGACCCTTTCTTACATCATACACAATACTTTACTGAAAATGGATCACAGACCTAAATGTAAGAGCTAAAACTATAAAGTACAGAAGAAAAATTTCATAATCATGTTAGGCAAATCGTTCTTCAATATTAGACCAAAGGCAAAAGATGAAAGAAAGAATAAGTTTGACGTATCCAAAATTAAAACTTTGTTCTTGAAAGGAATCCATTAAGAAAGTGAAAAGATAACCCGCAGAATGGGGGAAAATATTTACAAATCATGCATCTGATACGGAATTTATGCCCAGAAAGATAAAGAACTGTAATTCTGTAATTTTAAAAAGCCAAATAACCCAATTAAAAATATAGGCAAAGGACTGGAATAAGTGCTATATAGAAGATACACAAATGGCCTATATAGCACTTGCAAAGATGATCAATGTAATTGGCCACAAAGGAAATGGAAATCAAAACCACAAGAGGATACCACTTCACTCCCACTAAGATGGCTATAATAAAAAAAAGTAAAGACAATAACAAATGCTAGCAAGAATTTGGAGAAACGGAATGCTAAACCACTGCTAGTAAAAATGTAAAATGGTGCTGTCACATTGAAAACAACAGTATGGTAGCTCCTCAAAAGGTTAAAGAGTTAAATGACCTTGCAACTCAACTCTTAGGTATATTACCCAAGATAAATAAAAACAAACATCCAAACAAAACCTTATTTAGTAATAATCATATAACAGCATTATTCACAAAAGTCAAAAGGTAAAAACAAACTACAGGTACATCAAGGGATGAACAGATAAACAAAATATGGTCTATCCATACAATGGAATATATTATTTGGCAATAAAAAATAATGAAGTTGTAACACATGCCACACCATGGATGAACCTTAAAAACATTATGCTAAACCAAAGAAGCCACTCAAAAATAATCATATATTTGTATGACTTCATTTATATGAAATATCCAGAATAGGCAAATTTATATAAAGTAGATTCATGGTTGCCTAGACTTTCAGTCCAGAGAAGGCAATGGCACCCCATTCTAGTACTCTTGCCTGGAAAATCCCATGGATGGAGGAGCCTGGTACGCTGCAGTCCATGGGGTCGCTAAGAGTCGGACACGACTGAGCGACTTCACTTTCACTTTTCACTTTCATGCATTGGAGAAGGAAATGGCAACCCACTCCAGTGTTCTTTCCTGGAGAATCCCAGAGACAGAGGAGCCTGGTAGGAGGCCGTCTATGGGGTCACACAGAGTCGGACACGACTGAAGCGACTTAGCAGCAGCAGCAGCAGACTTTCAGTCAGGTGAGGAGAAAGTGACTGCTAATGGCATGAGGTTTTTTTTCTGGGGATGGAAAAAATTCTAAAATCTGACTGTGGTGATGGCTGCACAACTCTTGTGAATGTACTAAAAACCATTAAATGTACACCTTATAACAGTGAATTTCATGGTTTGTGAAGTATATCTCAATAAAGTAATTTTTTTAAAAAAGAAGAGAACTAAAAAATAATAGTAGTACTGAGACCTCCCTGGCAGTCCAGTGGTTAAGACTCTGTACTTCAACTGCAGTGGGAGCAGGTTTGACTTTTGGTTGGGGAACTAAGACCCCACATGCTGCACAGCTCAGCAAATAAATAAAAGCAGTACTATATTCCTTTGTGGACAGAAGAGGAAATCACAAGACAGATAAAAACAATTTTTAAATAAAATTTTAAAATTAGGGTGATAAAAAAGTTAATATAAAAATAAAAACTCAGGAAGGAAAATGTTTTAAGTTAAATACATACGGAATCTGAGTATGAAGTGAATTAATAAAATATATACAACTTGATGTACAAAAAAAGAAAAAGGAAATATTATTTAAGAATTATCTGGCTCATGGAGATTGGACATTTTCTTAAAAAATGTTTAATTTCTAGATTTTTGTCTTTTTCTATACTTTACAGCAGCTTGTGTATGTCAACCAACTCAATTTATGAAAGAAACGTTTTTAAGATGATTCTCAAATATGATACAAGCAATAAATATCAAGAGAATATATTACGTGACTATGGAAGTTTAAAAACATGGCCCCAAGTTGTTTGACATTGCTCCTCAAAAAGAAGTGAAGTCTATGTCCCCTTCTCTAGAACAGAGTGCAGTAAAAATGACGCTTCCAAGATTAGGTCATGGAAGGCTATTCAACTTTTGCACTGGGTTCTCGCAGCCCTATGGAACTAGACACTGCCTCTCAGTACAGTCTTTCTACCCTAGAAGCTACTTCTTACAGTAAAGTAAGAAGCCAAAGTCACATGGAAGGACCATTTGTAGGTACTTAATGACACCACCCTTATGTCAGAAAGTGAAGAGGAACTAAAAAGCCTCTTGATGAAAGCTAAAAGAGGAGAGTGAAAAAGTTGGCTTAAAGCTCAACATTCAGAAAACGAAGATCATGGCATCTGGTCCCATCACTTCATGGCAGATAGATGGGGAAACAGTGGAAACAGTGTCAGACTATTTTTTTGGGCTCCAAATCACTGCAGATGGTGATTGTAGCCATGAAGATAAAAGACGCTTACTCCTTGATAGGAAAGTTATGACCAACCTAGATAGCATATTCAAAAGCAGAGACATTACTTTGCCCACAAAGGTCCGTCTAGTCAAGGCTATGGTTTTTCCAGTGGTCATGTATGGATGTGAGAGTTGGACTGTGAAGAAAGCTGAGTGCCGAAGAACTGATGCTTTTGAACTGTGGTGTTGGAGAAGACTCTTGAGAGTCCCTTGGACTTCAAAGAGATCCAACCAGTCCATTCTAAAGGAGATCAGTCCTGGGTGTTCTTTGGAAGGACTGATGCTGAAGCTAAACTCCAATACTTTGGCCAACTCATGCGAAGAGTTGACTCATTGGAAAAAGACTCTGATGCTGGGAGGGATTGGGGGCAGAAGGAGAAGGGGACGACAGAGGATGAGATGGCTGGATGGCATCACCGACTCAATGGACATGAGTTTGGGTGAACTCCGGGAGTTTGTGATGGACAGGGAGGCCTGGCGTGCTGCAATTCATGGGGTTGCAAAGAGTCGAACACAACTGAGCAACTGAACTGAACTGAAGGTACCAGTTCTAGGTGAGCCCAGCCTTCAAGTCACTCCTGACTAGGCACCAAACATGAATAAAGAAGTCTCCAGATGATCACAGTCCCTGCTTTTGTCACCTCCAGGCATTAACGCTATCTCACCTAAGACCCCAGGCATCATGGATGGAAGCATAGAAGAGACAACCCTATTTACCTCTGTATGAATTCTAGATCCACAGAATCACTAAGCATAATATAAAAAAAATGGTTGTTCTTTTACATCACTTAGTTTGGGGTGTTTGTTATGCAGCAATTGATAAGTAGAACAAGGGCTATTCTCATCAATAAGGATACAAAAATATTTAGTGAAATCTTACAAAATATCACCATGTCTTATCAAAAAGTTATTCATGAAGCTCAAAACAGAATTTATACTAGAATTTATATAAGGCCACTGTAATGAATACAAATACAAACAGTAAACAATACAAGCTATCATGATGAAATATATTTAAAAATTTAACCATCAAATTGTATACTAAAAACTCATTCAATAAAATTCAACATCTATTATCTAATAGAACTAGGGGCACATGCATGATTTCTTCTTTTTAAAGAATTATTTTAAAACTTACAGTGAGTCCTGTACTTATTCACTCTCATTTATAATTACCGAAATAGGGATATCCTAGGGATCCCTGTTGGGCTGCCATCTATGGGGTCGCACAGAGTCGGACACGACTGAAGCGACGCAGCAGCAGCACCAGGGATACAAAAAAATGAATAATACACAGTCCCTGATCTAGGAATTAACCATCTAGAAGCAAATTTGGACATGCGCACAACTGTAATATACTGAAAAGAGAAAAGTAAGAAATACGTTCAAGGACAGAAAGAGATAGAATCCAAGAATGTTCCCCACTAAAAGAGTGACATTTGAATTAGTCAATCCTATGTGATATGGAAGGGAGAAAAATAAAGACTACTTCGGGCAGGAAGAAAACAAAAAGCAAGGTCTAGGGGCAGAGAACATACAGTGGCTAGAGAACAGCACGGATGCCATAAAGAAGCCAGGGCTGGGCTGTTAGATAAGGAAGGACTCTTAGAAGGTTGTCAACAGAAGACTCTCTTGATCAAATTTGGTGTTAGAAAGATAACACAAGTGGGAGTGCACAAAACAAACTAGAGGTGGAGAGATGATTCAGGGAAATCAATGGATACTGTGGATATACTACGTTTAAGGGGGAAAGCACATTTAGAAGACAAATGGCATAAAGGTACAATCTCAACATATGACAAACCATAAGCAACACAAAAATAAGGAAAATGTTCACTGATATACCATTAACAAAAAGAAATATAAAGCTATGCCAAGTCACTTCAGTCGTGTCTGACTCTGTGCAACACCATAGACGACAGCCCACCAGGCTCCCCGTCCCTGGGATTCTCCAGGCAAGAACACTGGAGTGGGTTGCCATTTCCTTCTCCAATGCATGAAAGTGAAAAGTGAAAGTGAAGTTGCTCAGTCGTGCCCAATTCTTAGCGACCCCATGGACTGCAGCCTACCAGGCTCCTCCATCCATGGGATTTTCCAGGCAAGAGTACTCGAGTGGGGTGCCATTGCCTTCTCCAATATAAAGCTAAGCCCTCACATTTTCTATTAATTTCTGATGTGCCAAAAAGTTAAAAAAAAAAAAAAACCTACAAACTAGACAAAAATAGAATAGCCTAATTAGGTGTAGATATAAGTTGAGATTTCTGATGGTAACAAAAATGACAAAATATCAGAAAGAAAGATTAATGCATTTAACCACTTAGAACAAAATATTACAGACAAAAAGTACAATATAAATATAAAAAGGAAAGTAACGAAATGGTATACAATATGACAGAGATAATTTATCTCTTCAATAAAATTAATCCAAAATGGGAACTAGAGAGGGGAGGATAATTTTTGAAATTAGGGAATGACTAAATAAACCATAGCACAGTAATATAAGACATTATTTTTTTAATGTGTACACAAAACAATAATTTAAAATATTAAGCAAGAAATAAAATCCACATCTTAATTACAACTATATGAAAGCCAACCATATATGAATAAATGAGTTAATTCAAGAAACTACACTGCACTATACAATTGGTGATGGTTCAAAAGCTAACAATCCCTTACATGTAAAAAATTTTTATTTATTAGCGTCAATTAATATTTTATAATAATTTCATTAAACATGTATATTGAGTATAGTGTTGATTCAATTTTAAAAAACCACATGGGTATACAGCCAAAAAGTTTCTGTTGTCATAAAATTATGAAGAAACAAAATTAGGATAATTTGACATGGGTGACTCTAACTTTGTACTTCTGTGCTAAGAAACAGCACAAGTAATAAAATCTGGAATAGACAACAGTGATCAAAATAATTCACTCAAGTGGATAGTGATTACATTAGGTCACTCAACCAAGAATTCTGTATGTGTAAAGAATTTCATGTTTTAACAGCCACTATATAAATTCAGAGGAAATTGAAACATCACAGTCAGGGTTTATAGCAGCATATTTTTTGACCAAATAATTTTTTGTGAGATGCCATTAAAAAAATAATACAGAAGAAAATGACTCAAGACACAGCTTAAAGGTCTTATGTCTGAACTGATAGATTCCTAGTTTCCCGACTAGTTTGTTGCTTTTCTATAGTAAGTAGTGTGAAAAAATTTTTTTACATATTAGAAAAATCAGGAATATATTTTATATAACTCACTAAAGTTCTCAATGTACAAATGAACTGGGAAGAACACAATAAACATTACCTGCATAGCACTCTTGCCCATTTTAACAACTTCAAACAACATCATGTTTTCCACTCCATTCTGTTGATGATGACCATTCATTCGGTTTGGACCAGAAGGAGGTTTTCCTCCTCCATTTCCACCTTTGCCCTTCTCTCCTGGACCTTTTTTGCCTTTTTTACAAGTCTGCATAAAGATACAAATTGATTAAGTTATTTCCTTATCCTTGAGAATTCAAAATAAAGCTACAGAAGCAGCTGATAGGGTGCATAATTATAAAATACTCAAACCTGACCTAAAGCAGAGTGCCATACACATGTCATAGTAAAATTATATGGTTATGACAGCCTCTTTGTGGTACCAATTTTTTTCACTTATGCTGCCATATACCTCATGTAACACTGCAGTTTGGAGCACAGTCTCTGTAGATTTGACAGACTACTGGGTCTCAAATTTCTACTCCTGTTAGCTGAAGGATCTTCAGCACATTACTTAACCACACTGTGCTTCAGAGAGATTTTCTAATTTGCAAAGTGAGGATAAAAGTAAAAAAAGAAAAAAGTGCCTACTTCATAGGATTGTTGCTTTAGGGTACAGACTGTAGTGGGCAGCAGCAATAACAAAACTCTGTGAAATAATTAACTTGTAATTAGTTCAACATTTTAACTTGATAACTATCGTTAGTCTTATAAATCACTGCACTGAATTGACAATTCTAAGAAGTTTGAATGGGTATATCAATCTCATTTTTGTTCTGGGCCTTCCCTTCAACACTTATTTATCATGAAAATTCAATTAACAAATACTATGGAAGTGAAGCCCCTTTATAAGAAAGTTGTCGACGTTGGGTGTGGAGACTTCATAATCAATGAAACAGTTGCCCACATGCCCCAGATATAAAACACCTCCAATTTATACATTATTTTTAAAAAGTCCCTCCCCATTTCAGAGTTCTCTTTTCTAAAATGCCAGAGTTGTATTAAAATCTTTACAGATTAGAACAGATGATTGATGGTCTCTTCTAGATCTACACATTTCTATGATCTAGAGCAAACTTTCTGTAAAGCATCAGACAGTAAATACTTTTAAGGCTCTGCAGGCTACGTTACTGTCTCTGTCACATATTCTTTACCTTTACTATCCTTAAAAAATGTAAAAACCATTCTTAACTCATGGGTAGTATAAAAACAGGCCACAGTTTGCAGATCGCTGGTCTACAGCCACTGCCACTGACTGTATGTTTCCATGCTTTGTTCTATAAAGGGCTCTTTCTCCTTCAAGAATCTAAAACCACCCTACTCTTAGGAACTACTTCAAATCCCTTCCTAACCAATGAGAGATACTACTTGTTAATTTACCTTATTTTGTTAATGATATTCAGTCTTTGTGAACCTAAGTCACTAATTCCTAATTGAAGAAAGAAAGGCTTTTGTCCCCAGCAAAAAAAACAGAAAAAATTTCAGAGATAAGGGTAAAAGAAAAGTTCAACTACAAAGTGTATACTAGAAAAGTATAAAATGTTCATGTTAATTAACATGGAGCTATATATTTGCAATTTATCTATCATATGCCTCAATATTCCCCGTTTGTATGCAAAACTAATTAGTACAATTAAAATGGTTCAATGGATATGCTGTGCTACAAAAAACAATATGCAAAGGCAGACAATATTGGGAAGTACAAGAAGTAAACAAGCTAATCTTGTAGGGGGGAAAACCTATTAAGAAAAGACTATGAGGTAGTATATCGTATAGTGGCTTAAGAGTACCATCTTTTAACAAATGTGGGCTCAATTCCTCAACCATTAAGCTTCAATAGATCTCAGTTTACTGTCTATAAAAATAAGGAAGTTTTCTAATCTACGGGGTTGTTCAAATGTTAGATAACAGGTAAAATTATTAGCACAGTGCATCGAACGTACATGGTATAGGGTCAAAATATGATTACTGTTATAATAAATCTTTGATCTGACCCCCTAATAACCAAGGGCAGTGACTACTCTATTCAGATGCCACCTTAAGTCTTATCCCAACTTGCAAATTAAATCAAAGCCAAAAGCAGAATTTCAGTTTTGAAAGATGGCTACAGAACCAATAAAAAATGATTTTCTAATGAATAACTGTTAACTACCCACTAGAATTATGGCTGTATTTGGATAGTCATGCGTTAACATGTGTATTCATTCACATGTTCTCTCTCATACTACTACTTTTTAAGAGACGAAGAGTGCATATGAAATATGAAACACATGGATTATGTGCACTCTAAAAAGATATTCCAAGGACTAGTTAAATAAATGATGTTCCATATATAAAATGTGATACTATGGGACTTCCCTGGTGGTCCAGTGGTTGGGACTCCGTGCTCCCAATGCAAGGGAACCAGGTTTGATCCCTGGTCAGGGAGCTAGATCCCACATGCTACAACTGAGACCCAGTGCAAATAAATAAATAAAAATTTTTTAAAACATGTGATACTATGACACCATCAAAAATTACAGAGAGGAAGAATTCACTGATAGGAAAGCTTCTGACAACATACCATTAAGTTTTAAAAGCAAATGAAACAGTTTGCATAGTTTGATTCCATTTAAGTAAAATTCTACATGCATGTTTATATATGTGTGTATGTTCATCAAAATGTTTACATATTTAAAATGAGAAATTTTTACTTTGTTCATCATACATTTCAGCATTATTTAGACATTTTTAAGTAAATGTGTCATGAGAAAATATGAATCCAAAATTCATTTTGGCAAAGAAAATGCTGAACAAAAAGAGTCATCTTTTGCACAACGTATTTACACATGCACAGAGTCAAAGGTACTTTCCAAAATAATTTAACCATTCACTAAGTTATCCACATCTCTCAGGCTATCCACTCATACTCTAAACTTGCATTCTACTGACTCAGAACTTCACTTTGTTCGTTTTTATCCTTGACATTATTCATAAAGAGTCACTGTCAATAGTAAACCTCATAGGTTACATTTTTAGGGTACTTCAGAGAAAGAAATTTACCAATTTGCTTTATATTGGACTACTCATGTCAATAAAAATAAAACCAATAGAATACCACATTTTGCTTTAGCATACAATGCTTTATAAAATAAACTACTGGAAATAATGACTTATTAATTCCAACTTTATAGTAGTAGAAGTAGAGAATCAAAAGGTATTTGGTCTAGAAGTCAAAGAAACCACATGTGTTCAAAAGCTTACCATACTTATCAGTGGAAAAAAGCATTTTTAAAAGAAAACAACATCTGAGACGTAACTAAAAATACATATGCATATATATATTCATATGTGTAATTATGAGCTTAAGAACAAAAATAAAGACATATATTCTGTACATACTTTTCCTTTGCCTTGCTTTTGGTTTTTTCCTTCAATGTCTTCAAAATCTGTGTCAGAAGAAAAATGTGTTTCTGACTCCCTATGACAAAAAGATAAGCAATTATTTAAAAGCTGTCTTAGAAATGTAAATGGAGTTTCTAAATTTTGTCATATTTTCTAAAAGAAAGGCCAGGTTAACTCATTACAAAACTACATTAGTATTAAATGTAATTAAGATGCTTTTCCAAAGTATCATATCGTAGCATATTACCAAACATATAAAATTATATAACACAAAAACATTAATCTAAAACACAAATGTGTAAACATTTCTCTTGTTAACTTTTAACCGGAATATAAAAATGAAAACAGGGGCTCTCAAACTTCTAACTCTAAGAACTGTGCTGTTCTATTAGAATGGCTGGTTTCATTTTTTGATTCAGAGATCATGGTGCTCAGGTAAATGTATTTTAGCACTGCTGCTGCTGCAAAGTCGCCTCAGTCGTGTCCAGCTCTGTGCGACCCCATAGACAGCAGCCCACCAGGCTCCCCCGTCCCTGGGATTCTCCAGGCAAGAGTACTGGTGTGGGGTGCCATTGCCTTCTCCGATATTTTAGCACTAGGTATGAGATAACCTTTATTAGGTAATTTTAGCAATATTAAGGCTCTTATGACCTTTCCTACATCATCCCAAAATATTTAAAAATCTAAGTGTAACATATATTTCTGAAAGACTATACATGAACATTTTTACAAACTAAATCATTTGAAACGGAGTAGGGAAGTATGCTAACTGATGAAAATCTTTTATAAAGTAAAAAGGTAGTGAGCTAGTCAAGAGAACTGTTTCTAGTTAATACAGTACTAGCAAACTGTGTGACCCTTAACAACTGACAACCTCTCAATCTTCACATTTACAAATAATATTTATGCAGGAAAGAAGGAACTCTTTGAAGTCTCTTTAATCTCTAAGACACCAATTTATAGTTCTCATTTTGCCCCTCATTTTGGAGTAGAAGGGATGCTGTATATAATCCATATTTTCTAGGGCATAATGGAAGTGTGCATATGTGCTTAGCTCAGTCGTGTTCAACTCTTGCAACCCCAGAGACTACTGTAGTGTGCCAGGCTCCTCTGTCCATGGGAGTTTCCAGGCAAGAATACTGGAGTGGGTTGCTACTTCCTTCTCCAGGGGATATTCCTGACCCAGGGATGGAACCCAGGTCTCCTGCATTGCAGGCAGACTCTTTACCGACTTAGCTACGAGGGAAGACCAAGGGATAATGGAAGTAAATCAATTTAAATATACATGGGTGATGCTTCCTATATATGTAAAACTGGGTCCATCTATCTAAATAGTAGTAACATACCCACCCTTAAATGCTTAAAGCAAGGCATACTTGGTATCTGGGTCACTCACAAAGGCTTTTAGAATTGAAAAACACATAAAAGATAAAAGTTGTACCATTTTCAATGTGTAAAACTATTATCAGTTTTGTTTTTAAAATAAATAGAATTCAAGTGAAAGGCTATATTTCTAAAGCTGCTGCTGCTGCTAAGTCACTTCAGTTGTGTCCGACTCTGTGCGACCCCATAGATGGCAGCCCACCAGGCTCCCCCGTCCCTGGGATTCTCCAGGAAAGAACACTGGAGTGGGTTGCCATTTCCTTCTCCAATGCATGAAAGTGAAAAGTCAAAGTGAAGTCGCTCAGTTGTGTCTGACTCTTCGTGACCCCATGGACCACAGCCTACCAGGCTCCTCCGTCCATGGGATTTTCCAGGCAAGAGTACTGGAGTGGGGTGCCATTGCCTTCTCTGATTTCTAAAGCTAGTCTTCTCTAATTAAACTTCTTCTATTTCCATTTTTATTGCTATAATAACCAGTTGTCCAGAGGCTGTGAGTTAGGAATACTTTTAATAAATGTAAAATAATGGCTAAGGTGTTAGCAGGGTAAAAAATTACTATTTATAGCACTTACCTACAAAGTTATGTAAGCAATGTATTGAAGATACTGGCAATCCTAACTATGTCCTACAATGCTGCGAGGAAAATAGCCTGTAATAAACACCATTTCCCATAGTTAATGCACCAAAACCTGAATGACTACTTAACATTAACCCTGAAACTCACACCTCTTACATCTTAAGACTGCTGTCATCAATAATCTTCCCACATGCCTAAATGGCTTTGCAAAAAAAAAAAAAAAAAATCGAAAATGTTTTTAAACATCCTGGTGTGTAATATTTTTTTCTTCCCTAAGACATTTGTGGGACACTAGCTCCCTTAGAAAGCTCAGCAAATGCTCCAAGTCAGCAATCACTAGTCTTTGCCAATATTCCAATGACCAAAGAGTAATCAATGGCTCAATTACACTCTTAATTCTCATCTCCAGGCTATCCCAACTAAAAGAATGAGCCACTACAGGTTTAATTACTAACTGGAAAACCTTCTGAAGAAAACTGGAGTAATCAGGGTGACAGTCTAAAAAATCCCAAACCAGAGAAGAAATATTCTTCTGAGTCTGTCTTTCTCTTTCGCTTCCCTTTGTTTTTAAGATCAAAACAACAACAAAAATCTATCCTAGGTGAAATTACAATATGCTAATATGTTCACAGAGTATACTGGGTTAACCTTTTAGTGGTCTGACACTTCAATTAGTCATCTGTCACAGGAATGAATCTTCCACTCCTTTCTCTTTACCCTGCCCCAACCTCACATACCCAATCAAATACTGCCTAGCTTACCTCCACAATAGCAATTTCCTCTTATCTATTATCCTATTTCCACCTGATGCGAAAAACTGACTCATTGGAAAAGACCCTGATGCTGGGCAAGATTGAAGGCAGGAGGAGACGACAGGGGATGAGATGGTTGGATGGCATCACCAACTCGATGGACATGAGTTTGAGCAAGCTCCGGGAGTTGGTGAAGGACAAGGAAGCCTGGCATGCTGCAGTCTACGGGGTCGCAAAGAGTCAGACACGACTGAGCAACTGAACTGAACTGATTATCCTATTTCAGGTCCTAATTACTCAAGATAGTCTAATAGTCAATACTCTATAACAAAAACTTTTAAAATTATCTCTACTGTATTAACACATTCAAGAAACTTCATAAGATAATATTATAATAGTCAAAACAAAAATTAATTTTTTTAAGATTATCCCATATCCTCCCTCAAAGAAACTAAAAGAAAAACAAGAAGCTTTCTTCAAGAAACTAAGAAGAGTCGATATAAACTGGGACTAAAATCATATTAAAAAACATGCTTTGAAATACTGGTAATAAATATCCTAGTAGACTCAACAGTCTGAAAATGATAAAATTACTTTTTAAATGAAAATCTATAAAATATCAAAAGCAGACACCAGACACCAATATATATGAGGATATCTGTCGTTTTCAAAATTTTTAGCAACCAGGATCTGTTTTAAAATCAAGTCTTTTAAAGATCCTAATAGCAAACATAGTGTGGTATATGTGTGTATAAAGATAATAGGGTCTACAAGCAGTTTAAAGGTTCACTCTTCACTTAGGCATCTCATGAAACTGGAGCTTAGAATTTAAATCACTACTGCAAATAGTAGCTCAAATTCTTTCCTACATGAAACACTAAAGAGTAATGAGAATAAAAGTTGAGGAAGGCATATAGGCAGCTTTTAAGACAAGGGTAAAGAAAATACCTATGTTGAAATCACTTTATGAACCAATGAGCATGTAATTTGTTTTTGGAAAAAAAAGGAGAGCATGTCTTAACCTCCTACATCTGTTTCAGTCTGTCACTTGATTTTAAACAGAAATCTGACAATCTGACATTACATCCTAAATGCTATTGCATGGTATATATTCCTTACTAATGAGAACATGTAAGAATTTCATGACACCCCCTTCAAAACAGTTGTTATTGTAAAACCAAGTATGGACTCGAAGAACTGAACAGCAAAAATAATAAATTCTCCAGTATCTAAATTACAAAATAAGCACACTACAAAAAAAGGCATGGAATTACTATTACAGAATCCAGTAAGCACTGGTATAAACTATTTCAAAGTATGCATGCTATCTTATACTGAAACACTGTATCTTCTCAAGCAGAAGTAACTTTAACTGAAGTTAATACAGTTCCCATTTTGTGGAAAAAACATGTATTTAGAAATTATCATAATATACTTACTGAAGTAGATTAAAATCAGTTGGTATTTCTGGAGCTGCTATCATTTCTTTATCATCTTCTGTAACGCCCCAATGTCAGAAATGTAGTCATATATTTATGTGGGTAAAATGATGATTTGCTTCTTTCTTCTAAGGCAGACAATTCCTTTAAAAAGGATGGGGGGTGGGGTATAAGAAATGCCATATTTATTATAAACACACCAAAAATGTTGGGAAGGGTATATACCCAAAAACTAAATTTCCAAGTGTCTGCTAAAGTGTTTTAGTAAATAAGGATTTCTATCCTTTGCATTTGACTGCTTTTTCTAGATCTGGATTTGTTGCAACTGTTGTAGCCCCACAACAGTAACAACAAATACAAAGAAAGAAGCTTCTATTACAATTATTTTTTAGAATTTGTTATAATTCTCTAGTATGGCTTAAAAAAGACAGATGCCCTAACTAGAAACACAATGTGACTTTTACTCATTGTAAAATCTTTATGACAAGTTTCAACCGTAATACAAAATGCCTAAAAATTCTCTAGCTTTTGCTTATGATGTATAGTTAAAAGGAGCTAATTTTAAAAATCTAAGATATAATTTTGAAACATTTTAAAAACAGATTCTTCTATCACAGAAAAAAAAAACAGAGATCCAAAGCCTGTTTTTTAATAACTAACTACTTCATGATAATACCACCTGCATTTAACAGGAAAACGGAAAAAAATGTTAGCCCAGATTGATCTATTCCTTCAAGGAACTTATAATCAATTTAAATACCAGTAATGTCATATGAACAACAGATGAATACATTTGTGACCAAACTAAGCCTGGCCATAGGAAGATGCAATTTCTCAGTAAGAGGGTGATCTAAAAAAGCAAATGAAAAGCCTATAAAAGAGAAAATAGGCTGGGTCTGAAGCTCTTAATCTTATGTATAACTTTGTTTTAAAACTTTATGCTTTTATTTCCAAGTGAATCTTTTACTTGGTGGCCACCTAAAGACTAAACATATCAAATAATTAATAAATCTTCAAATACCACATAGTGATGAGAAGTTCGTCTCATGAATGCTCTAAATTGAAACTGATCAATTTTTCCATTAATTTTAAATCTCTAAAACACATCATAAATGGCTACTAATATGTAATTGTATATCAGAGTTGAGACTCATCATCACATGTAGGATACACTCCAGCCTCCTAAAAATCCCAACTTATTTTATTATTTTATTTATTTTGAGCTGTGCTGGGTCTTCATTGATGCATGGCTTTCTTCTCTAGTTGCAGCAAGCAGGAGCTACTCTCTAGTTGCAATGCACGAGCTTCTCATTGCAGTAGCTTCTCTTGTTACAGAGCACAGGCTCTAGGTACATGGATTTCAGTATTTGCAGCATGTGGGCTCAGTTGCTCTGTGTCATATGGGATCTTCCCAGACCAAGGACCAAACCCATGTCCTGCATTGATAGGTGGATTCTTTACCACTGACTGAGCCACCAGGGAAGCCCCCAACTTATTTTAGAAAGAAAACTATTTTAAAAAAAGAGAACTATTTTGATGTTTATTTAGTGAGTTGGAGAGGTATAGAGTTAATCAGTTCTAATCAACACATCATCTAGATGGCAAAATGGAAATAAAGACTTGCTGTGTCTGTTTCCCTACCTGCCCCCACCCCTTCGTTTGAACACTTTATAAAACCAAACTCCGTGCATTCCCTAAATATTAATACACAGTTTTTAAGCAGACTTTAAAGACAGTTCATAAATGTATGCTCCCAAGGGACATAAAGAATGACTCAGCTCTGAAAAGCAGACAGCATTAAATAAAACAGGCTTCCCTGGTGGCTCAGATGGCAAAGAATCTGCCTGCAATGCAGGAGACCCAGGTTCAATCCCTGGGTCAGGAAGATCCCCTCAAGAAGAGAATGGCTACCCACTCCAGTATTCTGGCCTGGGAAATCCCATGGACAGAGGAGCCTTGGTGGGCTACAGAACATGGGATCACAAAGAGTCAGACCACGACTTAGCGACTAACACTTTCACTTCACTAAATAAAACAGGTATTGTATGATATACTATATTCCTCTAAAT
Organism: Bubalus bubalis; assembly: GCF_019923935.1. Taxonomy (NCBI): domain Eukaryota; kingdom Metazoa; phylum Chordata; class Mammalia; order Artiodactyla; family Bovidae; genus Bubalus; species Bubalus bubalis. The sequence goes on along the minus strand of NC_059181.1, from coordinate 131,736,540 downwards.
AACACAAAATTAATTTCTAGTGTATAAGAAGTCTTGCCAGGTCAAATTATTTTGCTCAAAGTAGGGCGATACTAACACATATTTGGTAATTAGAAACCAAAGCAAACACAAAAGAAAAACAGAATTTATAAAGATGTAAATCTCCCAGACAAGGTATCTGTATTTTAAAAAGAAGCATTTTCCCATGGTCTAATAGGTTTAGAAAAAAACTATTAAACTAGCCAACTCTCTATCCCAGTGAAACACCTGCTTTTTAAAGTTTCTAAATATTAAAAAATCCATCCATCCAAGTAAAAGTATCTACCATGTGTCAAATGTAATGGTGATCACTAGGTGTACAGTGATGAACAGGGGATCAATGATCCTTGCCCTTATGGAACTACCTGTAACAGTAAGACAAAGCACCTATTGCCACTTACTATTAAACATAATATTAAAGTCCATGTATCCTGAGCTTTTACTTTTCTTTCAAGAATATAAACTTTATCTGCAAGAAGAACTTAGAATTTTTCCCTTTTTATTTTAAACGTTTATAGCTATATATAAGTACAATTTGCCTCCCTCAAAGATTTTCATTAAAAATTCACAAAGTCTTTACATGTACTTAATGCCATTTGACCTAAATTGGGAATCCAGAAATTTTAAGAATACATAAAGCTCAAATAAAAGTGTAAGTTTAATAGTCAAACTCACCACAACATTCTAGGCCTACTGTATGTAGGTTATTAATTTTTAAGAAATATGCTCAAAGATCACAAGGTGGAGCTCTCACCTAATGTCAAAGAAAAACTCTTGAGATTTTCAGTATTTGTACCAATTCTCTGTAACTACTATAAGAGAGTTAACATTCTAACAGCTTTGGAGGATAAAGCATAGAAATGAAATTTGCTTTAACTCTCAATCACTATTTTCCTTTTGGGAAAAAAATACAACCAATAACAACTAGATTTTGCTGCTTCTTACTGAAACCTAAGCAAACACATTTGTTGATAGGTTGAGTAATATACTTTAAAGTAAAACCACTTCCTTAGCCTCAAGTGCATAATACACTATCATTAAAGATTTATTGAGTATATTCATATATAATTACTAGGTGAAAAAATAATGGGTGATTATATATATATGTTTTTATTCTATATGTTAAATTCAAGTAAACGCTTTCAGTAGTACTGCTTTTGATATAAACAGAGATCTAAAAGCTGAAATTTGATCACTATACTTTTCAAGTTATCAATATTAAATTGTGTTTAGGTTAATTAATTCAATAACAAAAACTTTCTTCTTTTTCCACTTCTGAAAACCTGTTGGATAGAGGCTACTACTCTAGCACATAGACACAAATATATATTAAATATATAAGTATACTTGCATCCTAACTCCAAATAATGACTTAAATGATTAAAACTACCCACCCATTGCTGAAAAAGTAAAAAAATACAAAAAATCTGCTTTTCTTTGATATTGTTTAAAAACCTTAAAGTAATTCTGATTTCTTTTTATAAAATAATGATTGTTTTTCAAAGTTCCTTTAATTCAATCCCAAGGGGTCTCAAGATAGAAAATAAAAGCTACAAAACAAAGTCATCACTAACAAGGTCCCTCAGAATCCACATGTTACTGGGGAGTGGAGGCAGCACTGAAAGTAGCTGGTGTGTTAATTCTCTCCATGAAAATGCAGAACCAACTGCTAAAAGCTGGCAAATTCAGCACATATACCACACACTATCCCCTTTACTAACACTCGCCCAAAAGGGTTATTACATTCTTCTATCTATAAGGATCACATCTTGGAAATGTATATACCCTTCTAAATGCCACCATCATTATAATACAAACACTTAAAAATAGGGTAAATGTCCGGCCATGAACTAACTTATAGTACAAGAATGTAATTAATATTTATACACTGAAACTACTTATGACTGTGCAGCAACTTTGACAACTTATAAGTCTTGTATTAGGATACAATATTAACCAAAAAACAACACAAAGGAAAACAGCTGATGTATCAGAGTGGTGAAAATGTGGATAATTTAAAATTTTTAACTATGATGTTATTGTTAGTAAGAAAAAAAAGTCAACTATGAGGGTGGAAATTTATTTCTCAATGTCTTCTCTTAATATCTGAACTATCTGAGGAACTACAAAACTATCTCTGTTGCTAAAACCTGATTTAATCATATTTCAGGTACATAATGTTATAAAGTTAAGCATCTATAAGAAATCCTGACTTCTATAATAAAATTATCTTTATTATGTTCACCTATTCAAGATTAGCAGAGAACAGAAACTTTTATATGAATTCCAGACAAAACCCAAAGGTATGTTCCTTTTATTGGCTTATCTACTTTTCTTGGGAGATAGCAGAAAGAAGTCTGTCTTTTAGAATGAGATTGTGAAAGGCTGGAGACTAGTTCCTGGAGTAGTATGTTTAATCAAAACAGGAAAATCACTATCATTCCTCATGTTAAATGATACATGGCAACACTGAATACATAGGGCAAGAAATGAAAAGCTCACCAAAAAATTAAATTAGACATAAATACCTACCTTCAAAGACAAAATCTACTATTGCCCCTTTGATGATAATAAGCTTTAAAAAAGATTTCTCCTTGCTCAAAAAGATGTTTTTCTTCCCTCTGTTTATCTCCTTGCATATAAATCTGTGCATGCTCAGCCATATCCAACTCTTTGTGACCCCATGGACTGTAGCCTGCCAGGCTCCTCTGTCCAAGGAAATTCCATGCCAGAATACTTGAGCAGGTAGCCATTCCCTTCTCTAGAGGATCTTCCCGACTCAGCAATCGAACCTTCATCTCCTGCATTGTAGGGGGATTCTTTACCGTCAGGGCCACAATTTCTACTAATAGCTTTCTGAGAATGACAATCAAGCAATGATCATGTATACTCAGACCAGCAACACGATTTTAACCTAAATGTTTCTTGATAGCATACTCATATTACACCTACCACATATTATCATTTGCAAATATATTTAGGAGTTCTAAAAAATTTCGAATTGTTGCACCTGTTCCAGAGCAGGAATAGGTAATCTGGAGAAGGTATGACTAGAAGAAATCAAAATACATAAGGGAATTAATAATCCTGTCTACATTTCCTAACTATAGGAAAGGTCACATATCTCCCCTTACGAATTTAAAAAGTAATATATAGAATGAAGGGAAGACCAAAAGTAAAAAAAAAAAAAAAAAAAAAAAAACAGAAACTTTAAAATAACTAAGTGGACAAAGTGAACACATCTAACGCCACAACACTTCAAAAACAACTTTTACTTTCAGGAAGAGGGGAAGGAGCAAGCTGGGGCACAGTCTACACAGATCAGGCATCACTATACACTGCCAGAATATACACTGCCAGAAACTAAGCCAGACAGAACTGGAAACATCCACCTGTTCCCCTCCTATTTTTAAATGTATGATAGTAGATGCTCAGCAATCTTATTTCCTTGTCTACCCACATTCCCCAATACTTTGCAAATGTGACTCAAATCCTAACCACAATTGGTATCACCTGGCCCAATCTAGTCAGCTTGCCCCAGTTCTTGACCATCAGTTCTGATTTCTGTAGAAATTTAGCACACCATGGTTAACTTCACAATACACGAGTGCGACCATGGTAGGGGGGAGGGGAGGGGGATGAGAAAAGGCTTCTACCTTATTCCTGCAGACCCACTACTCTATCACTCTGTACTCAGTCGTACCCTGTGACTGAGTCATCCAAGGATCAATACTCTGCCTAGTTCTTCCTGTATCTACCAGCTCCATCCCAGGAACTGGAATCCTGCTCTGAACCAACCTAAAAAAGTCTGTGTCTCTCTCTCTCTGCTTGCCCTCATCTAAATGCCACAATACCGTCCTCCTCTCATCTGTCTCCATACTTGCAATGACTGCTGCTAGACACCGAATACCATATCATACCTGATATAGTGACACATAGCAGCTTTCTAACTCCAAGACTGCTAATTCCCCAATTTGCCTAACCAGCTGCAGTTGACTAGACAGTATCTGGCCCTATCACAAAATAGATATCAAAACAGGTAAAATATTTGTTTTATCAAATACTGTCACCTTAAAAATCATACCTCAGGCTGTAAGGTCAACAGCTAGACCATGAATCACTTTTTAAAGTATTGTCAATGTTCACTCTTCATCACACTTATACCTGAATATTAATACCAGGATTTATCGCTTTCTGCACTAATTTAAAATATGTGCCCCACTGACATAACTTTCTGTATGTTAAGTCACCATGAGTAAACAGCAGCAATTACTAGAGGGTGGAGTGGCCTTCAACGTTTCAGAGGTGAGACAAAATTAACTGGTATAAATGAGTGTCTAGATCTGAAAATCAAATTTACAACAACCAGCTAATTTCATGTGTTAACACTTGTAAATGGCATGCAGCATGATATAAACACCATGTAGTATTACCATCAAATCCACTTCATAGTGGGCACTACTGGCTCACTGACATATTTCAAGCAATAGCAGATGTCAAAACAAAGTAGATGAAGACAAGATAATCCCACCCAGATTTTGAGGGAAATTCACATTTTGATTTCATATGCTCTCTAGTTACATCAAGAACTTTCACATTTATTCAAGGCACTAAAACATATCTAAATGAAATCTTGAGTATTTATTAATAATCCACATGAAATGGAGATACAACTGTAACTTAGATACAGTTCAGTTAATAAAGCATATAGTGTAAAATAAATCAATTTATAGAGAACAGTGGGAAATTTAATCTTAAAATTCAGAATTGCAGTTACTACTACCAAGCTACAAGGTAAGAGGCTTCCCTTTTAGCTCAGTCGGTAAAGCATCTGCCTGCAATGCAGGAGACCTGGGTTCGATTCCTGAGTCAGGAAGATCCCCTGGAGAAGGAAATGGCAACCAACTCCAGTATTCTTGCCTGGAGAATCCCATGGACGGAGCCTGGAGGGCTATAGTCCATGGGGTCGTAAGGGTCGGACACGACTTAGCGACTAAACCACCACCACTACCAAGCACAGTATTTTTGGTTCATTTTATTATTATCACAAACATTATATATATGCTACATATTTAATATTTCTTGTCCCTTACACTTCTCATTTTTGAAATCTGCAAGCCTGGCTTCAGCAGTACGTGAACCGTGAACTTCCAGATGTTCAAGATGGTTTTAGAAAACGCAGAGGAACCAGAGATCAAATTGCCAACATCCGCTGGGACATTGAAAAAGCAAGAGAGTTCCAGAAAAACATCTATTTCTGCTTTATTGACTATGCCATAGCCTTTGACAGTGTGTAACAATAAACTGTGGAAAATTCTGAAAGAGTTGGGAATACCAGACCACCTGACCTGCCTCTTGAGAAACCTATATGCAGGTCAGGAAGCAACAGTTAGAACTGGACATGGAACAACAGGCTGGTTCCAAATAGGAAAAGGAGTACATCAAGGCTGTATATTGTCACCCTGCTTATTTAACTTATATGCAGAGTACATCATGAGAAACGCTGGGCTGGAAGAAGCACAAGCTGGAATCAAGATTGCCGGGAGAAATATTAATAACCTCAGATATGCAGATGACACCACCCTTATGGCAGAAAGTGAAGAGGAACTAAAGAGCCTTTTGATGAAGGTGAAAAAGGAGAGTGAAAAAGTTGGCTTAAAGCTCAACATTCAGAAAACGAAGATCATGGCATCCGGTCCCATCACTTCATGGGAAGTAGATGGGGAAACAGTGGAAACAGTGTCAGACTTTATTTTTCTGGGCTCCAAAATCACTGCAGATGGTGACTGCAGCCATGAAATTAAAAGAAACTTACTCCTTGGAAGGAAAGTTATGACCAACCTAGACAGCATATTCAAAAGCAGAGACATTACTTTGCCAACAAAGGTTCATCTAGTCAAGGCTATGGTTTTTCCAGTGGTCATGTATGGATGTGAGTGTTGGACTGTGAAGAAAGCTGAGTGCCGAAGAATTGATGCTTTTGAACTGTAGTGTTGGAGAAGACTCTTGAGAGTCCCTTGGACTGCAAGGAGATCCAACCAGTCCATTCTGAAGGAGATCAGCCCGGGTGTTCACTGGAAGCACTAATGCTGAGGCTGAAACTCCAGTACTTTGGCCACCTCATGCGAAGAGGTGACTCATTGGAAAAGACTCTGATGCTGGGAGGGATTGGGGGTGGGAGGAGATGGGGGTGACAGAGGATGAGATGGCTGGATGGCATCACCGACTCAATGGACATGAGTTTGGGTACACTCTGGGAGTTGATGATGGACAGGGAGGCCTGGCATGCTGTGATTCATGGGGTCACAAAGAGTTGGACACAACTGAGCGACTGAACTGAACACTTCTCATTAGGTAACACCTTATTAAAACATCTAACATTAGCATCCACTTGATATAAACCACTAACCTTCCCTACGAATATCCACAGCATATAATTCATAGGCTTGAATTATATTCATATTAAAGTTCAGAAATCAAATGTTTTCACACTAAAGTTTATAAACATAGTATAGGTACTTCCCATTTCAAATCTAAAAGGTTGCTAATTCTACACAATGACAATGATGGGAGAGTCACACATATATTGTACTCCAAAATTATTTTAATTATTTCTAAACTTAAGCTTTCCTAAATGAAGATTAAAACATGTAAACTACTTTTTAAAAATTAAATCTAAGCCAAATAAAGATGCTACAAAAAATGGCAGACCAATATCCCTGATGAACACCAACACAAAAATCATCAACAAAATATTCGCAAGCCAAATTCAATAGCACATTAAAAGTAATAGACACCATGACCACAGTAGGATTTATTCCCAAAATACAAGCCTGGTTCAGCACATGAATATCAAGCACTGTAATGTACCATATTAACAGAATGAAGAGCAAAAACCCCTCATGATCATCTCAACTGATATAGAGAAAGTATTTGGTAAGATTCAACATCTTTTCATGATAAAAACACTCAACAAACTAGACAGTGAAGAAAGGTACCTCAACATAATCCCATGGACAGAGGAGCCCAGTGGGCTACAGTTCATGGCATCACAAAAGAGTCGGAGACAACTTAGCAACTGCTACTTCTACTGCTGCTGCTAAGTCGCTTCAGTCGTGTCCGACTCGGTGCGGCCGCATAGATGGCAGCCCACCAAGGCTCCCCCATCCCTGGGACTCTCCAGGCAAGAACGCTGGCGTGGGTTGCCATTTCCTTCTCCAATGCATGAAAGCGAAAAGTGAAAGTGAAGTCAGTCAGTCGTGTCTGACTCTTAGCGACCCCATGGACTGTAGCCCACCAGGCTCCTCCGTCCATGGGATTTTCCAGGCAAGAGTACTGGAGTGGGGTGCCACTGCCTTCTCCAACTTAGCAACTAAACAACAATAATAATAACCTCAAATAATATAATAAAGAATACTTATGAAAAGCCTGCAGCTATAATGGTAAAAGACTAAAAGCTTTTCCTGTAAGATCAGGAACAAGGCAATGATGGCCTCTCTCTCCACTTCTATTCAACATGGTACCGGAAGTCCAATCCAAACCAATTAGGCAAGAAAAAGAAATATAACCCATCCATATTAGAAAGAAAGAAGCAAAATTATCTGTTCATGGATGAAACAGTCTCACATGTAGAAAATTCTAAAGATTTCATCCCACCACCAAAAAAAACTGTTAGAATAAACAAATTCAGCAAAGTTGCAGGACATAAAGCCAATACACACAAGTCAGCTGTCCTTCTACACACCAAAAATGAACAATCCAAAAAGGAAAACTATTCCATTTACAATAGCACCAAAATGAAGACTTAGGAACAAACCTACCAATGATGTGGGGAACTTAAACACTGAAATTTATAAAACATTGCTGAATGAAATTAAAGCTTTAAGTAACACAAGAAAATGGAAAGATACTCTATGTTTAGTGATTAGAAGACTTAATATTAAGATGCCCATACTACCCAAAACAATATACAGATTCAAACAATCCCTATCAAAATCCCAAGTCTTTTTGGGTAGACATAGAAAAATTCAAGGGACTCCAAAAAACAAAAAGAGTTTAGGGAAAAAGAAAACAACCTTGGAGGAAACACACTTCCTGACTTCAAAACTTATCACAAAGGTAGAAATACTGGCATAAAGACAGATATACAGACGAATGAAATAGATGCAAGAGGCCAGAAATAAACCCTTGAATACACACTCAAATGACTTCTGACAAGGGTGCCACGACCATTCCATGGGGTTTCGCTTCATAAAATGGTGCTGTGAAAACTGGATATCCACACACAAAAGGATGCAGATGGATCATTCATATCTCACACCATATACAAAAATTAATTCAAAATGGATTAAAGATCTAAATGTAAGACCTAAAACTATAAAACTCCTAGAATAGAACATAGGGGAAAAGCTTCATAACACTGGACTTGGCAATGATTTCTTAAATATGACACCAAAAGCACAAACAGACAAATGAGACTACGTCAGAACATTTACACATGAAAGGACACAATCAACAGAGTAAAAAGGTAACCTACAGAATGAGAGAAAATATTTGCAAATCATATCTGATACGAGGTCAACACCCAGAATACACAAAGAATTTCTGGAACTCAACAAAAAAATCAAGTAACACAAATTTTAAAAACAGACAAAGGATCTGAATTGAAACCAAATCAAAACTACAATGAAATACCACTTCACATGTTCTAGGATGGCTTGAATAAAAAAAAAAAAAAAAAAGACATAATAAGTGCCTGCAATGATGTGGGAAAAAATTGAACACTTGTGCACTGTTGGTAGGATTATAGAATTGTGCAACTACTATGGAAAATACAGAGGTACCTCTAAATTTTTTAAATAGAACGGCCATATACTTCAGCAAATCTCTTACTCCCAAGCACGTATATACCAAATATTTGAAAGTTGGGTCGTCAAAAGATATTTGCACACCCATATTCATAGCAGGAAATTCACAATAGCCAAGAAGTGGAAGCATCCCACATGTCCATCAACAACTGAATAAATAAACAAATATGGCAAATACATACAATGGAATATTATTCATCCTTAACAAAAAAGGAACTCCTGTCACATGCTACAATGTACATGAACGTTCAAGACATTATTGTAAATTAAAAAAGCCAGTTAGTCACAAAAAGACAAGTATGTATGATCCTACTTACATGAGGTACCTAAAGTATCAAATTCACAGAAACAGAAAGTAGAATGGTGGTTACTAGGTTTTTCTTTGGGGAGGGGCAGGGAGGAGGGAAGTTTTGTTTAATGGGTATGCTGCTGCTGCTAAGTCGCTTCAGTCGTGTCCGACTCTGTGCGACCCCACAGACAGGCAGCCCGCCAGGCTCCCCCCTCCCTGGGACTCTCCAGGCAAGAACACTGGAGTGGGTTGCCATTTCCTTCTCCAATGCATGAAAGTGAAAAGTGAAAGGGGAGTCACTCAGTCGTGTCCGACTCTTCACAACCCCATAGACTGCAGCCTAGAGTTTCAGAATTGCACGATGAAAAAGGTCTGGAGACTAGTTTCATAGTAATGTCAATTTACTTTACACTGCTAAACTGTCCATCTAAAAATGGTTAAGATGGTAAATTTTATGTTTTTTTCAATCACAATAAAAAATGTATTTAAATCCTTTTATCAAGCAAGTTTCTCTTATATCAAATATTCATAAGATTTTACCAATCACTTGAGAACTCCTTTCTACTGAACAAGCATACTATACAACCTAACTAATGATAGCTTTCAAAATGCAGTTTTATAAATTAAGACATAACTGAAAAAAACCAAACAAAAAAAACAGAAAACACTGACAACTGATACTTAGAATACTGCATTTTGACAATTTTTTGTCTATTTATACAGTAAAAAGGAACTAAAGTTTGTATCTTTATGGCAAAACAAAGAAATACTAGCTTTAAAAAAAATTTGAAGTACTCAGTTGAACAATGCAAGCTAGTCTCAGCTACCTCTTTACTCTGGTAAGGAGTTTGGCAATTTCTTCTAAAAACCAAATAGTTCACCACAAAAAATAAATGATAATTATGTGACAAAATTGAAGTGTTAGCTAAAGCTACTATGATAATATAGTAGCTAAATATGATAATCATATTTGCAATATAAATGTATCAAATTGGCACACTATATACCTTAAACTTACTCAATGTTATATGTAAATTGTATCAATAAAAACATTAATTAAAACCACACACGCATTTCCCATAAAAATCAGCAAACTTCTGAGCATTTATCCCAAGAAATGAAAATCTACGTCCACACAAAAACATGTACACAAATGTACATGAATAAACATGTACAGCTTTATTTGTAATAGCTAAAAATTGAAAATAACTCTGTTATAGGTTGAATTGCGTCCTCCCCAAACTCCTATTTTCAAGTCCTAACCCCCAGTACCTTGATAAATGACCTTACTTAGTCTCTACAAAAGTTATCAATTTAAAATGAGGTCCTCAGGATGAGCTCTAATCCAGTATGACTGGTATTCTTATAAAAGGGGAAACTTGAAGACAAACATACAAAGTGAAAACCTCATAGAAAGATGAAGGTGGCGATCCGGGTGATGCTTCTATAAACCAAGAAAACCTAAAGATTTCCAGCAAACCACCAGAAGCTAGGGAAGAGGTATGAAATGTATTCTCTCTCATTGCCTCCAGGGGGAACCAATTTGACTGATACTTTGATCTTGGATTTCTAGCCTCCAGAACTGTGAAACAATAAATTTGTTGTTTAAACCACGCAGTTTGTGGTGCTTTGTAATGGCAGCCCAAGCAAACTAATACAAACCCAAATATCCTTAATCCATTCACTAATGGTTATTAAAAAAAACTGTGGTATATTCAAACCATGAAATATGGCTCAGCAATAGAAAGGAATTAAGTGTTGGGATGTAACAACTTGGATGAATCCCAAGGGTATTTTGAGTGGGGTGTGGGGGAGAGTCAATTTCAACTGTACATATTGCATGATTTCCATTTATGGAACAGTCTCCAAAAATGACAAAATTACGGAGAACAGATTAATGCTGACAGGGATTAGGAGGTGAGGGAGCAGGAAAGTAAGTAGTATGAGGGATCTTTGTGATGATGGAACAGATCTGTATCTTCATGGTGGTGGTCACAAACCAGTCAATCCTAAAGGAAATCAACCCTGATTATTCACCAGAAGGAGTCATGCTGAAGCTGAAGTTCCAATACTTTGGCCACCTGATGTGAAGAGCCAACTCATTGGAAAAGACCCTGATGCTGGGAAAAGTTTGAAGGCAGGAGAAGGGGATAAGAGGATGAGATGGTTGGATGGCATCACAGACTCAATGGATATGAGTTTGAGCAAGCTCTGGGAGATGGTGAAGGACAGGGAAGCCTGGCGTGCTGCAGTCCATGGGGTTGCACAAAGAGTCAGACACAGCTGAGTGACTGAACGACTAAACAACAAATACGTGTGTTAATTTGCTTAGAATTATAAACACACAAAAACAATCTTACAAAAAAGCACACATATAACTTGTAAAATCTGAATAAACTGTGGATTGTACCAATGTCCATTTCTGGTCTTGCTATTGTACTGGAGTTATGCAAGATGTTTCACCAGTGGAAAATGAATAAAGGATACATGGGACCTCTCTCCTATTTTTGTAACTTCCAATGAATCTAGTATTAATTATACCAAAATAACATTTTAAAATGTCTAATCAAAATCCCAGCAAAGCTTTCCCTGCCTCCAAAATCAACAAACTGATTCTTAGGTGAAAAAGTAAAAGAATCAGAACAGCCAAAGCAATTTTTGAAAAAGAACAAATTCGGAAGACTCACACTATACACTATAGCAAGGCCTACCATAAAGCTACAGTAATCAAGACATTGTAAATGGTGATTATGACAGATCAACAGAATAGTGACCTGAAATAGAGTCACACACTAGGGTCACACAGTTTTTGACAGAGATAACAAGGCATTTCAACAAAGAAAGACTGTCTGAACGACTGCATATCCATATGCCAAAAAAGTTTCTTAATCCATACTTGCACATATACAAAAATTGACTCAAAATGAATCCTAGATTCAAATGTAAAAACCTTAAACTATAAAATTAGGTAGCTTTATTTGTAATCCCCCAAAGGTAGAAAGCAACCCAAATGTCTTCAACTGGTGAATGGATAATTAGCTTACATCCACAAAATGGACTACTACTCAGTAGTAAAAAGGAACAAACTTCTGATATAACTGAGTCAGCTGAAACTCAAATGTATTCTGCTAAGTGAAAGCAGCCAAACTCAACAGGCTACTTAGATATGATTCCATTTATAAGACCGTCTGGAAAATGCAGAAAAAAAAATCTATGCATGGAAAATAGATCAGTGGAGGGGCTTGGACTGGGGAGAAAGACCAATATCCACCAAGGAGTACAGGAGGGATTTGGGGGTAGAAACAGTGGAACTGTAATGTATGTTGCTTCCCAGGTGGCACAGTGGTAAAGAATCTGCCTGCCAAGGCAGGAAATGCAAGAGGGAAGTTCGATCCCTGGGTCAGGAAGATCCCCTGGAGAAGGAATGGCAATCCACTCCAGTATCCTTGCCTGGAAAATTTTATGGACAGAAGAGCCTGGTAGGCTACAGACCATGGGGTCGCAAAAGAGTTGGACACAACTGAACATGCACACATGCAATGTATGTTGCTGTAATCATGATTATACAACTATACACATTTGCTAAAACTCACAGAACTATACACTAAAAAGAGTGACTTGGATTTTATCTAAATAACTATCTTAATAAAAAAATTTTTTAATCTGTGTCCATCAGTGTTGTCTTGTCCACCCCCTCACCACCCAAATGCTTTCTTCCAATTAATTTCTTCAACATCTACACTAGAACACCAAAAACTATTCTTTAACAACTTAAACAATATTTAATTCCATGTTGCTCTGGTCATTTTAGTCAACTAAAACATAAGCTGTCCTTCATACCAACTGACCCATGATTGGCGATTTTGGCCAAAAGCCATATGCATTTGTAATATTAACAAATAACATCAAAATTGGCCTCCATACACAAAGGTTATACCAATTTGTACTTCTACCAGTAACCAACCTATGTCTGGGTGTGTTTCTGTACATCTAACAGCACTGTCAACACTTTCAAATTTTTGTCAATCTGCTAAAATGAAAAATCATTATTCAAGTGAATCTCCCTACACAAACTCAGAAATCCAACATACATTTTCAATAAATCCATCACTATGCAAAACTTGTAAACCAAAAGACTTGGATAATGCAGTATTTGTCACTATCCAGGCATTTATCAGTATCTGAACTCTTGCTGTTAATATTAAAAATCAGGAACCAAATAGGTCTGGCTAAGAAACAATACTTGTAGTTCTTTTTAATTGTATTTAATTTTTTACTTGGCTGTGCCAAGTGTTACTTGTGGCACGTGGGATCTCCAATCTTCATTGTGGCATCTTTAGTTGTGGCATGTGGGATCCAGCTCACTGGCCAGGGGATTGAACCCAGGCCCCCTGCACTGGGAGTGTGGAGTCTTAGCCGGTGGACCACCAGGGAAGTCCCTGATACTTCCAGTTTTAATTTGTACTTCTCTTATTTCCTTATGGTTAAGAGCCATTCTTACTGTCTTTTCCATACTCTATCTGCTCATGTCATTTGCCCACATTCCTAACAGGCTGATGATGATCTCTTTCTTGCTGACTTCAAAAAGCAAAACATTCTCTCCCCTACTTTCAAGGAGACAGATCACTTCCTACTATAATGGCGTCTTTTCGCAACAGTTACTACATACAGCCCTACAATCTCTCTTAATCTGACCTTGTCCAAGAGGGCTTTTATCTTCCAGCCTGCTCACCTCCTTATCTACTGCCATTGCCACACACAAAGGATGTTATTACCTTTTGCACTTGAGACTTCTCAGATCATCCAACCTCCTCAGGCTAAATAGCTCACTATTCTCCAGGCTTCTTTGATGCACTACCTACCCACTCTTACACATTTTTTGTGACTTGTACATTTTATCTGTCTCCAAGTATGTTTAGTGCATTAGTCGCTCAGCTGTGTTTGACTCTTTGTGACTCCCCTGTAGTCCATCAGGCTCCTCTGTCCATGGGATTCTGCAGGCAAGAATACTGGAGTGGGTAGCCATTCCCTTCTCCAGGGATCATCCCCACCCAGGAATCAAACGCAGGTCTCCTTCATTTCAGGCAGATTTTTAGCATCTCAGCCACCAGGGAATCCAATGGACAGAGGAGCCTGATGGGCTACAGTCCACAGGGTTGCAAAGAGTCACGATACAAATGAGCGACTAACACCTCTTAAGTATCTTTTTTAAAGAAGAGGAATTCAGTTTACACAGGGCTTTTTCTATCCTCCTTGATGTCTCTATATTAATATGCAAGGAAAAAAAAGTCCTGGATTTCCCTGGTGGTCCAGTGGTTAAGAATCCACCTGGCAATGCAGGGGACATGGGTTCAATCCCCGGTCTGGGAAGATCCAACATGCCACGGGGCAACTAATCCTGTGGACCACAACTACTGAGCCTGAGCAAAGCAACTGCTGAAGCCCGTGTGCCCTAGAGCCCGTGCACTGAAACCAGAGAGCAGCCCCTACTCGCGGTCAACTAAAGAAAGCTGGAGCACAGCCATACATAAATACATGTTTTCAAAGAGGAAGAAAAACGTCCTCACATTATCATGCTAAGACTTATTGAAATACTTAAGTAATAAAATGGTTTCCATAATACACCACTGACTTCCCCTAAAAATTAAGATTATTTTCTAAAAGGTTATGAAAACTTGCAAAATGTCACACAGCTAGTAAAACTCCTAGCTGCCTTCTGCATATTTGCTTCACAAGTAGATGGGTGTCCTGTTAGGATCATCCACATATTAGCTGTTCCATACTCTTTGGAAGACTTGTTGCTGTTTAGTCGCTAAGTCGTGTCTGACTCTTCTGCAACCCCAAGGATTGCAGCCTGCCAGGCTTCTCTGTCCATGGAATTCTCTAGGCAAGAATACCGGAGTGGGTTGTCATTCCCTTCTCCAGAGGATCTTCCTGACCCAGGGATCGAACCACATCTCCTGCATTGCAGGCGAGTTCTTTACCACTGAGCCACCGGGGAAGCCCTTAAGGATTTGAGAATCAGTCAATTTCAACTATAAAAGAGGTATCAGTTTCCCTCCTCTATATTTATATAAATGTCTGAAACTACCACATAGAAAACCCCTGAAATATCTTACACATGTTGTTCAATACATGCAATAAAAACAGAAAATTTTCCTTACTCCTATGTATACAAAATGTTCTCCAGCTAAATCTTGAGCAGCAGAAAATCCCCCAAAGCTGCACTTTACCATCAATCCTATAAAGCAAATAAGCACATGTTGCTTGTAATTGTATGTCCCTGAGGGGGAACAATAGCTCTGTCATCATACATATAGGCGATCACGTAATAAATAATGGAAAACTCTATCTGTAAGAAAGTGGTTCTCTTCAATTCCAGTAGGCATAAGAATCATATAAACACTTGTTTAAACGCAGGGTCACAGGACCCACAACTAGGGACCCGTTCAGTAGATCTGCATACACAAGTATCAGGCATCTTGTATTATTCACAAATCTCATATGTAGGTGGGTCAATACCCCACTTTAAGAAAAGCTGCTCTAAGTCATGGAATCAGCAACTTCTGATACACAGACTGACCCAGTTTTACAGACAGAGAAGGCATGAATAGTTAGGGAAGAAAAGCAAACACACTTCCTTCTTCCTTCTTAGGCCACTTCATCATCTGAACCTTTGTTCACTCAAATGCCAGAAACCCACAGCCTAATGATGCATTTCCCCCAGAATGTCCTTAAGATGCTGCCCAAAGTCTAAGAAACCGGTGGTCACCATACCACTCTTCCTTCCACAAGAGAGAAAAATGTGACTTTCCTAAATAAGATACCGCCCAAATTTAAGCTAACCATGAATGAAACTCTTCACAAAGTTTATTCCATATAGACTTCAATTTGCTACTGGGATCTTCTTTCCAATTTCTATCTTCTACAAAAACGCCAGGAGCTGCCAGGTTCTAGAAATTCTGAATAACCCAAGACAAAAGTTTGTTCAATTGGAGAAAAAAAGCATTAGATAAAAAGAGTATTTTTTAAACTGTGAGTTTAAGAAAAATACAAAATAGCCTCTTTGGACATGTCATATTTTAACACTATCAAGACCCCTCCCGATCCTGACCAGATCCTCCAAGACCACAAACCAATGCTTTTTTTATTAATGAAATTGAACCTACAGCTGCAATCACAATGTTTGTTTCAGTATTCCATGAAAGGTGCTCATTCTCACCTCTGCTTCCCCAATCTAACCATAACTGCCCCCTGCTACTCAACCCAGAATCAGTAAGGCTCAATTAAAATCCTAGTTAAGGTCAGTTCTTGGTATCCTCCCAGTTGAACTATCCCTTCCAACCTTCTCTTTTTACCTAGCATTTAGTTCAGCCTTTAAACAATAAATTATTCTAATAACCATGATAATTATCCTTCTTCTATTATTCTACTCTAGCTCTTAATGAATTTCTTCTTTCAAATGCAATACACTTATAGTCAAATGCACAAAACTAAGGATTTTAATTATAATATTACTAAGAACCTCAGCACTTGCACTGAGATAGCCCTGATGATAAAAATAACAGGCACAATTTTCAAAATGTAAATAAAAGGATAATAATGAGTAAAACATGAACTCCGTTTAATGACCTTAAGCTGAAGTCCATAGTGGTGAAAAGCACTAATGTCCGCAGGTTGAAAATCATCTAAAATAAAAAAGGATAATCAATAGATAGAAGGGAGCAATGGTTGGGTGGATATTTGACAAAGCAAATATATCAAAATGTTAAAGGTGGAATGTAGGTGATGGCTAGGTAGGCAGGTGCATGCAAACTCAATCACTTCAGTCATGTCCAACTGTTTGCAATCCCAAGGACTCTGGCCTGCCAGGCTCCTCTGTCCATGAGATTTCCCAGGTAAGAATACTAGAGTGGGTTGCCATTTCCTCCTCCAGGGGATCTTTCAAACCCAGGGATTGAACCAGTGTCTCCTGCATTACAGGCAGATTCTTCACTGACTGAGCCACCAGGGAAGCCCTGGTTATATAGGTGATTGCTATTACAATTACATATGCTGGAAATTTTTCATAATAAAATGTTGGAAATGAATAAAACATAGCTGACTCCCCATGAGTTTACAATACAGTGAAGATGTCACAAAAGTAATTGTAACTGAGTACACGGAAAGTACACAAGCAATGGGAATTCCCTGACAGTCCAATGGTTAGGACTCCTGACTTTCACTGCTGAGGACCTGGGTTCAATATCTGGTTAGGGAACTAAGATCCCACAAGCCACATGACACAGTGAAAAAATAAAATTAAATTTAAAAAAAAATAAGAAAATACACTGGCATAAATATGCACAGGAAGTTCCAAGGCACAGAGAAGTGGTTCTCAACTGGGAAAGGGGGGATCAGATATGGTTTTCAGGTGATCCAACTCTAAATCTAGAATGATATGCACAGTATGCTGGCAACTGGGTGCAAGAGCATTCTAGGCATTAGAAACGGCTCAAGCAAAGAAACATGTGGACATCAAACACTGCAGCATGCATGTGTGCTCACTTGTTTCAGTCCTGTCCAACTTTTTGCAACCCTATGGACTGTAGCCCGCCAGGTTCTTCTGACCATGGAATTCTCCAGGCAAGGATACTGGAGTGGGGTGCCGTGTGTTTCACCAAGGGATCTCTCTTCCCCACCCAGGGATCAAACCTGCACCTCATGTCTCCTGCATTGTCAGGCCAGTTCTTTACCACTAGCGCCACCTGCTGCTGCTGCTGCTAAGTCACTTCAGTCGTGTCCGACTCTGTGCGACCCCATAGACGGCAGCCCACCAGGCTCCCCCGTCCCTGGGATTCTCCAGGCAAGAACACTGGAGTGGGCTGCCATTTCCTTCTCCAATGCATGAAAGGGAAAAGTCAAAGTGAAGTCGCTCAGTCGTGTCCAACTCTTCGCGACCTCATGGATTGCAGCCCAGCAGGCTCCCCCGTCCGTGGGATTTTCCAGACAAAAGTACTGGAGTGGGGTGCCACTGCCTTCTCCAGTGCCACCTGGGAAGCCCCAAACATAGTGGTATGTTAAGGGAAGGACTGATGCTGAAGCTCAAACTCCAATACTTTGGCCACCTGATGCAAAGAACTGACTCATCGGAAAAGAACCTGATGCTGGGAAAGATTGAAGACGGGAAGAGAAGGGGATGACAGAGGATGAGATGTTTGGATGGCATCACCGACTGCATGGACATGAGTTTGAGTGAGCTCCGGGAGTTGGAGATGGACAGGGAAGCCTGGTGTGCTGCATGCAGTCCATGGGGTCACAAGAGTTGGATACGACTGAGTGGCTGAACTGAACTGAAGGGAACTAACAGCAGTTGAATACTACTGCACTGTATGGGGCGGGGCTGGTTTTGAATGTCCTAGTCAACTCCTTCTGAACCTCAGTCACTACCCTCCCCTCTGTAAGGCACATTCCTTTGAAGTTTCCCAGATAATCACTACCTCTTTCTGTTCCTATACACAAGCCTCCATCATTACAATAATGACCCTGTATTTTTAATGTTTTTGTTTCCTTAACCACCTTCTGTATTGACTGCTGACTCTGAGGACAAAAACTGCATCTTATATACAATTCACTCTGAAAAGATACAGTTGACCCATGAACAATACAGGTTTGGACTACCCAGGCCCACTTCTATGCAGATTTTTTTTCAATATATACTACATTACTACATGATCCACAGTTGGCCAACTGCAGAAGCGAAACCAGAGATACAGAAGGCTAACCATGGTATACATGCAGTCTCAGATTTTGGTATGCACAGCAGATCCTGGAACCAACTCCCCATGAAAACCAAAGGACAACTGCAAAGTCTATTCTTTTGACATAAATATGCCCTCAATCACATCCCCATGAACTTCCCACACAACAAGAAAAGTCTAAGCTAACTTATTAGAGAAATAATGACAATACCACTTTTTCTAGAAGAAAAAACACTAAATTTTATCCATGCCCTATGCCCAGAAAAATTCTACATTTTTAAAAGGCAGGAGAATTAGATTCATAAATACAAAGTACACACTTCTAAAAATGTGCTGATATTATAAAATGTAAGATAGTATCAAGTGAAAACAAGTTACAAACCAATACATTTAAGTATGATCCAACCTGTTTATGCTTATAAAATCTCTGGAAGAATCCAAAGAAACTCTTAGCAGTGGTTACCTCTGAAAACTGGGAATGGAGGGACCGGAAATTTTCACTTTAGACCCCTTTTATACTGAATTTTTACCATGAGTAGGGATCATTATTTTTATACAAGTAACAATAGTTTTCTTCTTCTTTTGAAGTAGTTTGCTCTAAACATTTTTAAAACATCCCTTGAAGACATGAGGACCATGCTACAGAGCCCGTAAGTTTTCTGGATACTACTTCTATAAAACAAAAACCCAAGAAAGGCAAGCATTCCAAAGAATTACAGTACAAAGAATTCTCATGGTTTCACTTGCAGACATACTCTTCTGAAGATTAATGTAAAATAAATGAGAGATAAGCACACACAGAGAGACACACAGAATCAATTTAACAATACTCTTAACTGGAACATGACTGAAACAATGGAAAAAGCAACATTCTAGTAACTTTTCAAACACCAAGATCATCATACTATTTACCCAAGCAAATTCTTTCTAACAAGCTTGTTTTAAAATCAGAATATAAATGAGAAATGCAAGAATCAATGGAACACTGTGTTTTGTAGTACTCACAGACAAATGGAAAAGAGAAGGAATTAAACTAACACCTAAACCAGTCTTTTTTATGGAAGCAATGAAACAGAAAAGAATACACATACCATAAAATATATCAACCATAAAATATATGAAGTAATTCAGAAGGCAGAGAGCAGTAAAGTATTTGCTCTGCTGATTGACAAGACAAGCTACACAAAAAGTAATGGGCATAACAGATTACAATAGAGGGTTTCCCTCATAATACTGCAATGGGACATCGATCTTCGGGCTTAAAGTACAAGAACTTGAAGATTCTCAAATAAATCCATTAAGGTAAAAAAGCAGTTATATTTATCTACTTGTGGTAGCCATCCTGTTTCAGAACAAGAAGGAAAAAAGAAAAACTAAAATTCCATAGCAAAATGCAACGGATTGATGATAATGTGTGCTGAGTTTACTAAAAGAATAAAAAGCCAATAACTGAGATTAAAGTGTCCCCAAAGTACAAGAAACATTATACTGGACCATGTCACCTAGCTCAACCCCCCTGAATGTTTTAAGGGCAGTATCTTTCAGTGCACACTACACAGAAAACACATAACCTTGGTTCCCACAAAATTACACATGAAATTACCTTTAACACAATAATCATATAGCATCCATTATCTTAGTAAATCAGTAAATCATTTTTTCATTTTTCTTCCCAGGTTTTGTCTGTATGTGCATGCATGAATGTCTATGTGTAAAATTTTCAAAATTATAACCACGGAATGGATGTAACTGTGCATAATTTTAATCTCTGTATGCATTTCTACCATTTCTGTAATATTTGTAATAAATACTACTAATAGTTTCATAAAATCCCACCATATGTCATGCACTATAACCTCCTTATTTATTGTTGGACATTAAGATTGACCCCAGTATTTCATTACAATAAACAACACTGCTTCCTGTGTATATACTTATGTTGAATTATTCCCTATTTTAATCATTATTAGATCTAAGTAGATCAACATTTATTTTAGGGCTCTTGGTTAGAGATAAGACACATGCCTACAATTTTCTGCTATTTGTACAGTGAGGAGATTTGCACCAATGCTTTGCATGGTTTCTGCTTAAGGATTTAAAATGACAGATTTATCAAGCACTTAGATTAGTGCCTGGCACTCAATAAGAATCAACAGGTAGTAGTAATAATATTGAAAACTTCAAATACACTAACATTTAAGATCATAATAGTTGTTCTTATCAATCTGCATCAATGTTAAATAAAGCAAGGTTAACATTATCAAGCATATTCCATGTGTCAGAAACAACATATTACACTATCCTTGATTATTTCAAGGTAGGTGATATTCTGCCCATTTTATAGATGAGAAAATGAAGTTAGGTAATTTCCACAAGGTCACACAGTTAATGAGGAAAGAAGCCACAGGATTCCAACTTAAATGGGCTAAGATCTAAGGCTTATTATGTTCTTTTCCACTATCTCAAGCTGCCTTAAAATACATTTAAATGTTTGGGGAAGGGGCTTCCCTGATGTCTGAATGGTAAATAATCTGCCTGTCAATGCAGGAGATTCAGGTCCAATCCCTGGTCCAGGAAGATCCCATGTGCCCCAGAGCAACTGAGCCCATGCACCACAACTAGAGCCCAGGAACAGCAACGACTGAAGACCTTGTGCCCTTGAGCCTATGCTTCACAACGAGAGAAGCCACCGCAATGAGAAGCCTGCACACAGCAACTAGAGAGTAGACCCCACTTGCCGCAACTAGTGTTAAGCCCAAGTAGCAACAAAGAGCCAGCACAGACAAAAATAAATAAAATTATTTTTTAAAATGTTTTGGGAAGCTATTCACCATTACAAATATAGATGTGAATCAGAAACTATTAAGAAACCCAAATACCTTTGTTTATCAGCCAGCCAGTTCATCCAGTAGCACACACATCTCCAAAATCAAAGACAGGGAAGACTAGAAACAATACAGATCTGATCTGAGAAGATCTAGGTTAGAATCCTGGCACATCAGTTTTATAATGTTAAATCATTATATACATATATCCATTAACACTGTAATGTTAAATCATTATATATATATTCCACTAACATTATATATATATATATATATATAAAAAACATATAACACACACGTATGTAGAGCTTTTAAGACTTCTTCCTGATCTAAAATTCTAGGTTCTAAAGCACACAGAACCAAGAAACACAATATGTATGTTCTAGTGTTTCTTTTACTAGTTCTAGTTGTGCGACCTTGAGCTATGTTGTTTGGCTTCTCTAAAAGGCTAACTCCTCATTTGTAAAATAGCATGAATACCGTAAGACCTCCCTCCCTAAACAATTATTATGAGAACAGAGTGACAGTGTTATATAAACTCTACAATGCTCTAAAACTATGATGGATCATCACTACTATTACATTTGATTAACACACATACTAAGCAACACACTCAGAATTTGATCCAGATGTTCAAGCTGGTTTTAGAAAAGGCAGAGGAACCAGAGATCAAATTGCCAACATCCGCTGGACAATCAAAAAAAGCAAGAGAGTTCCAGAAAAACATCTATTTCTGCTTTATTGACTATGCCAAAGCCCTTGACTGTGTGGATCATAATAAACTGTGGAAAATTCTGAAAGAGATGGGAATACCAAACCACCTGACCTGCCTCTTGAGAAACCTGTATGCAGGTCAGGAAGCAACAAAACTGGAACAACAGACTGGTTCCAAATAGGAAAAGGTGTACATCAAGGCTGTATATTGTCACCCTGCTTATTTAACATATGCAGAGTACATCACGAGAAACGTTGGGCTGGATGAAGCACAAGCTGGAATCAAGATTGCCAGGAGAAATAATAACCTCAGATATGCAGATGACACCATCCTTATGGCAGAAAGTGAAGAGGAACTAAAAAGCCTCTTGATGAAAGTGAAAGAGTAGAGTGAAAAAGTTCGCTTGAAGCTCAACATTCAGAAAATGAAGATCAAAAAAAAAGAAAACAAAGATCATGGCATCTGGTCCCATCACTTCACGGCAAATAGATATGGAACCAGTGGCTGACTTTACTTTTCTGGGCTCCAAAATCACTACAGATGGTGACTGCAGCCATGAAATTAAAAGACGCTTACTCCTTGGAAGGAAAGTTATGACCAACCTAGATAGCATATTCAAAAGCAGAGACATTACTTTGTCAACAAAGGTCCATCTAGTCAAGGCTATGGTTTTTCCAGTGGTCATGTATGGATGTGAGAGTTGGACTGTGAAGAAAGCTGAGCGCTGAAGAATTGATGCTTTTGAACTGTGGTGTTGGAAAGGACTTTTGAGAGTCCCCTGGACTGCAAGGAGATCCAACCAGTCCATTCTGAAGGAGATCAGTCCTGAGTCATTGGAAGGACTGATGTTGAAGCTGAAACTCCAATACTTTGGCCACCTGATGCGAAGAGCTGACTCATTTGAAAAGACCCTGATTCTGGGAAAGATTGAGGGCAGGAGGAGAAGGGGATGACAGAGGATGAGATGGTTGGATGGCATCACCGACTCAATGGACATGGGTTTGGGTGGACTCCAGGAGTTGGTGATGGGACAGGGAGGCCTGGTGTACTGCGGTTCATGGGGTCGCAAAGAGTCAGACACGACTGAGCCACTGAACTGAACTGAACAGGTTCAACACCAGAGAACACAGTAAAAGCAAACATTACCTCCAATCCTCCCACAAGATGGTGGCAAAAGAGCAATATAGTTGCTAACTACTCTTCTCACCTGCTTCAGATTTCTTAATTTCAGTAAACTGTAAAAGGAAACGTCTAAGTCTGGGAGATACACCAATCGGATACTTAAGAGTAAAAGCTTGTCTTAACTTGTGAAGATAAAACTGATAAGAACGTATGCTAATAGTCATAGGTCAGATAATAAGTTCAGACATTGTTGTGTGTGTGTGTGTGTGTGTGTGTGTGCGCGCGCGCGCACTTGTGCGCGCTCAGTCGTATCCGACTCTTTGCAACCCCATGGACTGTAGTCCAACAGGCTCCTCCGTCCATGGGATGGATTCTCCAGGCAAGAAAACTGGAGTGGGGTGCTATGCCCTCCTCCAGGGGATCTTCCTGACCCAGGGATCAAACTCACATCTCCAGCATTTCCTGCATTGTCAGGTAGATTCTTTACCACTGAGCCACCTGGGAAGCCACAGATATAGTTACACAAAGCAAAAGATTTACTTAATGAACTTTGGAGACTGATGTCTTTTTAACTTTACTTCTAATTTCTTATATTCTATAGTAACACTGACAAGTCTCTGAGATATTTCTCCCATTTCTCAAACTGATTTTAAAACTGAAAAACATGAGCTATTTCTTAAGTTCAGAAGTTAAGTTACATTCATAACTAGGACTGAATTTATTTCTAAATATTTCAATCATATCCAGTTAAATTAGTTTGTTCATCCATTCATTCAACAAGTATTTCCTAAGGATCTACTATGTACCATGGATGGTTAGAAACACTGAAGTTATAGCATTAAACAGTACAGTCCATTCTTCTATGGTGCTTAAATTCTACTAGGAGAAAGAGACCAAAAAGAAATTCGAAAATACCAAGCAGTGGTAAAACTACCACAAAAGTGAAACAAGGTGACTGTGTTGACAGGAGAGCAGAGATCCATTCACTACATTTAAAGACAATGTAACACCCATGATCATTTTAACTAAACTATAAATAATACATTTTATGTTCCTAAAACTAAAATAAGTCCTAATCTCAAAAAATAAGGCTTGAAAATTAACTATTCTATATTTCCATTTACCCTGAACTTCTCTCCTAGACCTGAACATTTTTTCATTATGAAGCCGCTAATGTGAGACTTCCATGGTGGTACAGTGGTTAAGACCCAGAGCTTCCAATACAGGAGATACAGGTTCGATCCCTGGTCTGGGTACTAAGATCCCTCCCCCCAAAGTGTATCTTTAATCACTCTAAGTTAGATAGTCTAGAACATTACCAGGTATCTAAAGAAGGGTATCTCTTAACATTGGTTTCCTAATGCCACAGCACTGACAAATTCTCAGTAGAAGCCTATGAACTTCTTCTACCTGGAAGTAGTCTAGGAGCTGACTACTAGTGTCACAACCATTAATACAATCATGTCATTTTTTTTTTGAAAGAATGATGTTGAACAGCCAATTCCACTTTATCTACCCTGCTCATGACTAAAAATAATCATTACTATCAAGAAACTGGCTGAACTACTAATAAAAATTTAATTTTACTGTAGGCTTCATTGCTAAAAAGATTACACTGCAGTGAAAAAAAACAATCTGGGCTTTTACCACTGGTTCTCTCATACTGTATTTACAAAACACTTGAGCGCAGCTCATCCACAAAGTGTCCAATGAATGCAACTTAAGCTACAGGGCTAGACAAGTGGATGAATAGATTATTGCAGGTTTCCTAAGCAACTGCTGTTTGTAAATTGAAATGAACTAACACCACTGAATAAGGTGAACAGACATTACGAAATAATACACAAATCCAATTTAAAATAATTAGATAGATCTACTTAATACTAAAAACCATCACTACCAGTAATTAACCAGAAACTACTGTATACTCATAATTAAAAAGGCCCTCAGGTTAAACTTAAGAGTTGTCTGTCACATTACAAAATACCTTGCCCAAAAATAAGGGGAAATGTTCATTCTAGTTAGTAATCAAAGAAACGCAAATTAAAAGAATCTGAAATACCACTGTAAAACTGCTTAAAATAACATCTCCAAAGCAGCAACGTGATTACCACATATGACAGCAACAGTGGGCCTGTAAGGTGGGTACAACCCTACTGGAAAACAACACACCTTCAGTTACAAGGATCTTCCAAAAGTTCACACTGACTGACAGCATGATCCCACTCCTGGACATAACTAGATAGGGGAAAAAAAACAAAGTTACTCATAGAAGCTGTACCTTCTCAAACAGGTGCAAAGAGACAAATGTACAGCAAGGAAAATAATTAGGTAGTTCACGGTATGGCAAATGTGTATAGCTAAATTGGTTCTGGGACCCAATCCCAATGTTGTGTTGCAGGCAAGGGAGGGGATATCTCTTACAGCACCAAGGATTCTCTAGACACCAGCTGGGTGCTCTACAATTCAACTCAATTCTGACACTATCTACCCTGAGACAGCATCACATTTCACAGATTTAAGGATTCAGTCCTACAGGACTGCCCTCGTCCAACTCCACTTCAGAGAGCAGTTCCAAGTCCAGGTTGTTCCCTTACTTCCAACCCACTGGCTATAAAACAGAGGTGCCTGCTTCCCTGATAGCTCTGCTGGTAAAGAATCCACCTGCAATGCAGGAGACCCCGGTTTGATTCCTAGGTCAGTAAGATTCACTGGAGAAGAGACAGGCTACCCACTCCAGTATTCCTGGGCTTCCCTGGTGGCTCAGCTAGAAAAGAATCCACCTGCAATGCGGGAGACCTGGGTTTGATCCCTGGGTTGGGAAGGTCCCTGGAGAAGGGAAAGGCTACCCACGCCAGTATTCTGGCCTGGAGAATTCCATGGACTGTACAGTCCATGGGATAGCAAAGAGTGGACACAACTGAGCGACTTTCACTTTCAGTGTGATTGAAAAATGCCACCGGCCTCATCAGCAAACAAAGGATGCTATGGCCATCCTGTCATCAGCCACTAGCCTGCCCCATGGTGAGCCCTGAGGGAACTCAGGAGGGAGACAAAACAGGCTGCCAAGCCCTCAGCCACTGCAGCCACCACACAATGGTAGACCCTGAGGGGACTGAACATGGGAAAGAACACAATAGTAGCCCCAGATAACTGAGGTGCATATCAAAGGAATGATTTCAGTCAGCCCAGACTCTCACATCTTCCCATACAAGAAAAGCACTAAATTCATTAATTTGAGATATTTAGTTTTCTCTGACAGTAATCTTTTGATATTTTAACAACCTGTTTTTTGTGGCAAAACTTATATTTACCCTGGCTCCTCACCTCTTTGGAGCACTCCCTCAGAGCTTTCTGGGATGATGCCTTCTGGGTTTAAGTCCTCAGAAATTTCTTCAAACAAAACATAATTCTCAACTTTGAGGCTGTGTGTTTTTTTACATTAAGAACTCCTCCTTGGGTTCAATTAATGTGCCATGAAGGCTTAAGTTTTTTATTGTTGCTGTTTAGTCACTAAGTCATGTCCAACTCTTTTGCCACCCTACACATCCTTTACTGTAAAAGGATTTAACTCAGGAACAGCCAGATGAGACACACCGCATGGGTAAAGGGCGAGGAAGCCTCCAAGCGCTCTTAGAGCTTGCCATTCTCTCCAAATCTTCACATGTTCAGCAAACCAGAAGCTGTTTGAATCCTTTCATTTTGGGGTTCTGGGGAGAGTTCAGGATTGATTAAATGATTGGCCAATTGTGACTGCATTCCAAGTCCAGCTCCTCTTTCCTCCTCAGAGTTGGGGTGCGTTTGGGGGCTGAAAGTTCTAACCCTTTAATCACAGTAGGTTTCACTAGTAACCCTTACAGGCAAATTCTTTACTCTCTGAGCCACCAGGGCTGGCCCTATCCTAGGGTGCTTTCTAAAAGTCCCCTTATTAACATAACAAAAGATACCTCTACCACCCTAAACACTGAGAAAATTCCAAAGGCTTGGGGAGCTCTGGGCCAGAAATGGGGAAGAAGACCAAATATATATATGTCACTTATAAATCACAACATCACAAAAGCCCTACCACACCTAAGAGTCAAAAATATATACCAGATGCATTAAATTTTTAAACGAGGAGGGGAAAGACAAAAATGATTTTCATGTGGTGATAGGTGGGGGAGTGAGGTATTATAGAAGATATCAATAAGAAAAAGCATTTAATGTTTTGTGTCCTTTTTACTTTAGCAGTATATGCATGATTACAACCATATAAAATATACACATAGCCAGTCCCAGTCTTTAGGACCCCATTGACCGTAGCACGCCAGGCTCCTCTGTCCTCCACTACATAGTATTTACCATACTTAACTGTGTTTATTTAATATCTTTCTTCCCTACTAGACATAAATTCTGAGGGCAGGGACCAGGCTTTTCTTTTCACTGATATCTGCAGTGCTGAGGACAATCCATACCACATATAGACACTCAAACATTTGTAGAGCAATTCCAATTCTCAGTATATACACGAAAGAATTTAAAGTAGGGACTCAAACAGGTTTTTGTACACCATGTCCCTGGCAGCATTATTCACAACAGCCAAAATGTGGAAGGACTGATGCTGAAGCTCCAATACTTCAACAACCTGATGCAAAGAGCTGAATCACTGGAAAAGACTGATGCTGGGAATCAGCACTGATGCTGGAATGGGTGAATTTAACTCAGATGACCATTATATCTACTACTGTGGGCAAGAATCCCTTAGAAAAAATGGAGTAGCCATCATGGTCAACAAAAGAGTCCAAAATGCAGTACTTGGATGCAATCTCAAAAAACGACAGAATGATCTCTGTTCATTTCCAAGGCAAACCATTCAATATCACGGTGATCCAAGTCTATGCCCTGACCAGTAACACTGAAGAAGCTGAAGTTGAACAGTTCTATGAAGACCTACAAGACCTTCTAGAACTAACACCCAAAAAAGATGTCCTTTTCATTATAGGGGACTGGAATGCAAAAGTAGGAAGTCAAGAAACACCTGGAGTAACAGGCAAACTTGGCCTTGGAGTACAGAATGAAGCAGGGCAAAGGCTAATAGAGTTCTGCCAAGAGAACACACTGGTCATAGCAAACACCCTCTTCCAACAACACAAGAGAACATCTACACATGGACATCACCAGATGGACAACACCGAAATCAGATTGATTATATTCTTTGCAGCCAAAGATGGAGAAGCTCTATACAGTCAGCAAAAACAAGACCGGGAGCTGACTGTGGCTCAGATCATGAACTCCTTATTGCCAAATTCAGACTTAAATTGAAGAAAGTAGGGAAAACCACTAGACCATTCAGGTATGACCTAAATCAAATCCTTTATGATTATACAGTGGAAGTGAGAAATAGATTTAAGGGACTAGATCTGATAGATAGAGTGCCTGATGAACTATGGACGGAGGCTTGTGGCATTGTACAGGAGACAGGGATCAAGATCATCCCCATGGAAAAGAAATACAAAAAAGCAAAATGGCTGTCTTGAGGAGGCCTTACAAATATCTGTGAAAAGAAGAGAAGCCAAAAGCAAAGGAGAAAAGGAAAGTTATAAGCATCTGAATGCAGAGTTCCAAAGAATAGCAAGGAGAGATAAGAAAGCCTTCCTCAGTGATCAATGCAAAGAAATAGAGGAAAACAACAGAATGGGAAAGACTAGAGATCACTTAAAGAACATTAGCGATACCAAGGGAACATTTCATGCAAAGATGCGCTCGATAAAGGACAGAAATGGATGGACCTAACAGAAACATAAGATATGAAGAGGTGGCAAGAATACACAGAAGAACTGTACAAAAAAGATCTTCACAACCCAGATAATCACGATGGTGTGATCACTAACACTCAGCTAGAGCCAGACATCCTGGAATGTGAAGTCAAGTGGGCCTTAGGAAGCATCACTATGAACAAAGCTGGTGGAACTGATGGAATTCCAGTTGAGCTATTTCAAATCCTAAAAGATGATGCTGTGAAAGTGCTGCACTCAATATATTGGCAAATTTGGAAAACTCAGCAGTGGCCACAGGACTGGAAAAGGTCAGTTTTCATTCCAATCCCAAAGAAAGGCAATGCCAAAGAATGCTCAAACTACCGCACAGTTGCACTCATCTCAATGGCACCACACTCCAGTACTCTTGCCTGGAAAATCCCATGGATGGAGGAGTCTGGTGGGCTGCAGTCCATGGGGTCGCTAAGAGTCGGACACGACTCAGTGACTTCAGTTTCACTTTTCACTTGCATGCATTAGAGAAGGAAATGGCAACCCACTCCAGTGTTCTTGCCTGGAGAATCCCAGGGACGGGGGAGCCTGGTGGGCTGCCGTCTATGGGGTCACACAGAGTCGGGCACGACTGAAGCGACTTAGCAGCAGCAGCAGTAGCACTCATCTCACACGCTAGTAAAGTAATGCTCAAAATTCTCCAAGCCAGGCTTCAGCAATACGTGAACCATGAACTTCCAGATGTTCAAGCTGGTTTTAGAAAAGGTAGAGGAACCAGAGACCAAATTGCCAACATCCGCTGGATCATCGAAAAAGCAAGAGAGTTCCAGGAAAATATCTACTTCTGCTTTTTTGACTATGCCAAAGCCTTTGACTGCGTGGATCACAATAAACTGTGGACAATTCTGAAAGAGATGGGAATACCAGACCACCTGACCTGCCTCTTGAGAAACCTGTATGCAGGTCAGGAAGCAACAGTTAGAACTGGACATGGAACAACAGACTGGTTCCAAATCGGGAAAGGAGTACATCAAGGCTGTATATTGTCACCCTGCTTATTTAACTTCTGTGCAGAGTACATCATGAGAAACACTGGGCTGGAAGAAGAACAAGCTGGAATCAAGACTGCCGGGAGAAATATCAATAACCTCAGATACGCGGATGATACCACCCTTATGGCAGAAATTGAAGAGGAACTAAAGAGCCTCTTGATGAAAGTGAAAGAGGAGAGTGAAAAAGTTGGCTTAAAGCTCAACATTCAGAAAACTAAGATCATGGCATCTGGTCCCATCACTTCATGGCAAATAGATGGGGAAACAGTGGCTGACTTTTTTTGGGCTCCAAAATCACTGCAGATGGTGACTGCCGCCATGAAAAAAAAAGACACTTACTCCTTAGAAGGAAAGTTATGACCAACCTAGACAGCATACTAAAAAGCAGAGACATTACTTTGTCAACAAAGGTCCGTCTAGTCAAGGTTATGGTTTTTCCAGTAGTCATGTATGGATGGATGTGAGAGTTGGACTATAAAGAAAGCTGAGCGCCAAAGAATTGATGCTTTTGAACTGTGGTGTTGGAGAGGACTCTTGAGAGTCCCTTGGACTGCAAGGAGATCCAACCAGTCCATCCTAAAGGAGATCAGTCCTGAGTGTTCATTGGAAGGACTGATGTTGAAGCTGAAACTCCAATACTTTGGCCACCTGATGTGAAGAGCTGACTCATTGGAAAAGACCCTAATGTTAGGAAAGATTGAGGGCAGGAGCAGAAGGGGGCAACAGATGGCTGGATAGCATCATCAACTCAGTGGACACAAGTTTGAGCAAACTCCGGGAGATAGTGAAGGTCAGGGAAGCTTGGTATGCTGAAGTCTGTAGGTCACAAAGAGTTGGACATGACTTAGTGACTGAACAAGAACAAATATCAACTTTAAAGATAATTTCAACTTTACATAATTGAAACAACAGTTTTAATATTGTATACAATTTTAAAGCATGTCCCAGATAGGAGAACACGCCATTTGGATTCTTTTCAAATTTGAGATGCTTATGGATTTTATGGTACATTTTCCTAGATATTTCCTATGTTGGTGGTCCTCCTGCCCACTCTTGGCCTTCTGCTCCTCTTTATTTATAACTTCTCCCCGCTAAAGACCAATGTACACTATGCATAGGGATCCCTAAGGTCTACCTCTTACTCATATCTCCTGAGCTCCGGTTGCACTAATATCAGCTTAAGGTGGAAGTATCTAAAAATACAATTTTGCTTCTCTCAAAAATTAACTACCATTCAAATGCAAGAGCATAGTACAGCATTACTACTACCATGTTCTAAGTACATAATTATTACAATAAATTTTATAAGTAGAAAGAAAGAAGTATGAATTCCAAGATACTACAAAATAATGATGTTAACTTGCTATGAAAATAGTAACTAAAACAATAATTTAAAGTTTCAATACATGACAGTTTTGTTTTCTCTTTTTAGCCCTACACACATACGTATGTACGTGCATATTATGGCAAAGCGAGGAATTCTCCTGTATGAAGCCAACTTATCTAGCTCCATACTGTGCACATCACAAATATACTATAAATGGTCAATGAACAAATCATTAGGCAAAATGAGGGGTTGAAAGTTAAGACAGTCAGAAGAAGCTGGAAAGTAGACCTCTATTAAGAGATAAAACAGCTTTAGAGAACCTAGAAGCTGACCCGAGGGCATATACTCCTCCAGGAATTCAAGGCAATTCATGAGAACAGACTTCTAAAAATTACAACATGAGACACAACTGCCTTCCCATTCCCACCCAGAAACAGGTCCAAGCACAATCCTTATCACTTCTCTGTTCCAGGAAATGCCTATCTTGTCTATTAAGATTAAATCAGTCTAATTCTGGGTCAGCTTGCAAGTAAGTCTAGTGAGTCTCAGTATACCACACAGTGAATCTGCTCAACAAATATTATACAACCTATTATGTCCCAAGCACTATTCTAGGTGCTGGAGTTAAGGTAATGAACAAGACAAATATCCTTGCCTTCACAGAGTTTACATGGTAAGGTGGAGACAATCCACATAAAACTATGTTTGATAATGCAGAAATACAACAGAGTAATACAACAGAGAAACTGTAGTACAGCAGAGAAATACAACAGAGTAAAGAGAAAGGGAGTGCTGGGGGCAAAAGATATTTCACACGCTATGGCCAAGGAATATTTCACTGAAAGACTAATTACTTGAGCAAAATGTCCTGAAGAAATGAGCAACCACACAAGACAGAGGAACCAGCAAGCAAATACAAAGGCCCTAAGGTATAGTTGGGGAAATTATTCAATTTCTTTAGGCCTCAGTTTTCTGTAAAATGAGTACAATATCCCCTATACAAGATTAAAATGTAAAAGTAATATACTACATCAAGTATATGACATATACAATGTACTCAGTAACTGAAAACATTACAATTATCTGGGGGCCTATCATGGCAGCGAAACCCTTAGCCTACTGTCTGGCATACAGAAAACACTCAGAAAAGTATTGTTATCTAATCCCCATAATAGAATATGGCAGAGAGGATTACTCATTTTATAGCCAGGAAACCTGAGGATCAGAAATTTGTCCAATCCTCTGCTGACCTCTAAAATTCCTATTAGGATGAACAAACATACTTCACAATCAAAGAGAGGGCTTAAAATAAATACACTGCCAAGATGAGGAAACCATTCACATTAATGTCAAGAGTCAGCAGTATGGTATTGTAGAGCTACAACATGGGACTCTCATCAGTTCGCCTGGGTGTCACATCAAGGCTCCACCACTTTCCTCGGTATGTGTCCTTGGGCAATTTTACCTTTTTGTTCTGCACCTCTGTTTTCTCACCTGTCAACAGGATACCTACCTCATAGAGTTGTTGGGAGAATAAAATGAGTCTATTTTTTAAATCACTTTCATTTCAGTGCCTAGCATATAGAGTTACATTGTATTAGTAGTAGTAGCATGAAAGCAAAAACGAAATCGAAACAGTTTTACTTTCAATGGAGAATTTTAGAAACTATAAAGATATTGGAAATAGAAGAATAACAAAAACGAAGTACTGGAGAAAAATGAAAGACAGAAGAAAAAGAAGAACACAAAAGTAGCATCATGATGTTACTCAGATGTAGACCAATTTACCAATGTCCTTTAGTAGGAACACTACCAGTGAGGCAAATGCCAATGATGCTTTGGATAACATTTTGTTTCATAGTTTATTTTATAAGAAGTTTAATTTCTTAATCAGATGTCACTTTACTGAGGATTACAACAAAGTAAATATAACAAAATTTATCATCCTCCCCCACTCAACACTCTTTCAGGTGTTATTTGATGCTTATTATAAAATATGAAACACATCACATATAACTTCAGATTCAAAGTAATTTATTCCCTATCAGCTGCTGGTAGAAAATAAGGCTTCTACCTAATTTCTGAACATTTTCTGACTACTTCGAGTTTAACTTCCTCAGTCTCATCAATTTAAGATTCCTGCCCCCTCATCTCCCCACCCTAAAGTTATCACTACACAAGTCCATAAATCATCCCACTGGGAGGCAGTGTATCACCATGTAAAGAAGTGTGCTAGAAATAGGCAAAACTGGATTCAAAAGCAGGCACCGTCACTCACGAATGAGCTGAGTGAACTTGGGCAAGTCACTTAACCATTTTGAACCTCAATAAATTAAAATATCACCAACTACCTCACACATGTCTTTTTAAGAAATAAAAATGAAATGTTAGGGAGCCTTGCCATGTAGTAGATCCTATAAATGATATCCTGTAGATATATAAAGTTTATCATTAATGCAAAGCCAACTAGAGGAGACTGACTCCTACTTTTTCAACATGAGAACTTTTTAAAATGAGGTATTAATAATGTGATTTCAATGCAGGGTTACATTTCTAGAAAACCCAAGGTTTTAATTACCATTTGAGAATCTGTATACGTATTACACAATGGGACAGTTCAAAATCACAAAAAAACATAATTCCCTGTCTGAAAAAGGTAAACTACTTATAAGAAATAAACCGGCAGACATCCCTGGTGGTCCAATGGCTAAGACTGTGCACTCCCAATGTAGAGGGCCCAGGTTCAATCTCTGGTCAAGGAACTAGATCCCATATGCTGCAACCTAGAGTTCACATGCCACAACTAAAAAGATCCCACGTGCCACAATGAAGACCCAGTATAGCTAAATAAAGAAATGGAAATAAATTTGGATATCACCAATATTGTACGTAAGCACTACGTATTTATACACACAATAATCATCTCTCGTGACGTTTGCTACTTTTCTGCAGCAACCTGGATAACTGTTCCAGTCTAATTTCAAAGATTTATGAACTATTTCCCTACTAAACAATCTTTTCTAATACAATCCTGTATTGTCCACATAAGCCCTCTGAAATTTAGGTCTATTTAGAACATCCAAATATGAATGCAACTACTGAATATTCCTCAATGAATAGTAGCACTTTATCCACTGACACATGTAATCAAAACTCCAGAAAGTACATATATTCAAGCTGGAAAAATCCATTTGTCATTGACAAATTTGCTTTTGAAAAACATACCTTCAAGTTTCTGCTTCCCTGCCAGCCATAGCTACCACCACTTCCTCAATTCTCCTGCCAGGAATAAAGTCTAAGGAATGTCTTTTGGCCTGAATGAGTGGTGGAAACAGGGAGGGACATATCCCAAAGGAAAAATATTATGGCTTTGCTAATATTTCCTACATTTTCTCTACTTCTTTAACATAGAAGGGAAATTCTCCAAGGTTCATATTCCTAACTATCTTTAATACTACTTCTGTAAGCCACAAAAAAAGGCCTTTTTCAGTAAGAGGATATTAACTGTGTTCTTTGTAGTAACATTCTAATCATTGTAAAGTTTGCAAATTAGGTACCAGGCGAGAGATACATTGGTAGAATGCGGGAAAATTCTTCCTTTTGAAGACAAAAAGGTTAGAAATCCAAGAAGAGAGTGTATCATACATCACAATCCTGAAATGGAAATTCTACCTTAAATATACCAAACCTGCATCATCATATATGTGTAGAGAATGAATTTAAAGAGCATCATATACTGTGACAAAGACATTTCAAGGTAACACTCGAAAGTCAAAAAGCAAAACAAGCATAGATAAATTTAAATTCCTATTTAAAAGCAAGCATTTTGAACTTGAAATAGACACACAAGAGTCCCATATAACAGAGTGATTGTTGATTGCCTCTTTTTCTTTTACACAGAAGCACACTATCAATCAGAAGGTCTCAACCTTTAGATAACAGTGACTGGTTACAGGGGATGGTCATGGACTCTTAAGTTTATTCACAACCACTAAAGACTGAAGCATTCCAGTGCTCTAACAACAGTGTCCAATTGTTATTTTCCCCCAAAGCTTTTCAGAGTAGTCCTTATTTTTAAATACTAATCTTAAATTAAGGACACTATCAAAACTGCATTGATAGCTAGTGGTTTTAACATAGTATTCCTTAATATATAGTAATTCCAGTACACAATGTTTTCAAAAGGGGTTATTTTTGAGCCTTTTGGGGTAATAAAACCCAAATGACAATGCTGAGAGCAGTCTATGTCGTTTACAACTGTATATCCCATCCCTGAAGGCACTTTATCTACCAGTTGATACAACAAATGAACTCCTGAGAACTTGAATAAATGCATAGTTATACATTTTGTTGGGTTTCCCTTGTGGCTCAGCTAGTAAAGAATCTGCCTGCAATGCAGGAGACCTGGGTTGGGAAGATCCCCTGGAGAAGGGAAAGGCTACCCACTCCAGTATTCTGGCCTGGAGAAGTCCTTGGGGTTGCAAAGAGCCGCACACGACTGAGCGACTTTCACTTCACATATATTTTGTACATTAATTTCACAGGGATCTCACACCTCTACCTTATCCATGGGCCCCAGATTATAAAATCCAACAGTAACTTTTTAAAAACACCATCTGTATTAATTTTATGTAATAAATCACATCCACAAAATAACCTTTTGTCTACCAGTCACTATGAGGTCCACGAATTCCTTCCCCTTGTCAGAAATGCAGTCCTCCTCCTTCCAACTTCATGATGGCTTTCAGTGAACTAAACAAATGACTTTAAAAACTGAATCCATGCATGCTCAGTTGCTTCACTCATGTCTGACTCTTTGTGACCCCATGGACTGCAGCCTGCCAGACTCCTGTGTCCACGGAATTCTCCAGCCAAAAATACGGGAGTGGGTTGCCATTCCCTTCTCTAGGGGATCTTCCCGACCCAGGGATCGAATCCGAGTCTCCCGTTTTTCCTGCATTGGCAGGCGGATTCTTTACCACTGTGCCACTTGCTGCTAAGTCGCTTCAGTCGTGTCCGACTCTGTGCGACCCCACAGACGGCAGCCCACCAGGCTCCCCCATCCCTGGGACTCTCTAAGCAAGAACACTGGAGTGGGTTGCCATTTCCTTCTCCAGGAGATCTTCCCAACCCAGGGATCGAACCCGGGTCTCCCACATTACAGGCAGACGCTTTACCCTCTGAGCCACCAGGGAAGCAAAAACTGAATAGACCTACTTAATAACCTCTCAGTTGTTTATATACTGACACTAACAAAACTTTCTAAAGTGAACTAGCTAGGGGGAAAAAAACACAAATTCCTCAACGAAATATTAAAATAACAGCTAAGTATGAAAATAAAATGCACAGTCCTCTTAAGATCAGCTGTCTACTACTCACTCTCACCAGAAGAAGAAAAAGAGGGAAAAGAAACCTTAGTTTACAAAATAGTAAAATCTGCCATTATGCTGAAATCATTTCTCCAAAGGTTTGAATTCACCTACAGTATTCATTTTTGGAGGGGATATACCACAAACATAAACAGACTGGGAATACAAAACAACTGCAAAAGTTATCAAAAATAAAAGAGAACTATTAATTTTATGAAGTGACACATTAATCTACAAGACTTAATTTTCAAAATATGGTACAGAATCAGTTTAACTTCAAACAAGTCTCTAAACTAGACCCTTTTCTTTCTTTTCTAATACTACTTCTCCTTAGTCACAAAACTGTATCTCTTTCAGCTATCTTCTAAGAATTTTCCATTTAAGAACCCCCGTGAAATATCATACAATTCACATTTCCTCCTAAGAAACCCATAAATGGAGTCTAAACAACTTAAGAAGAACAAACAGATGTAATAAACAGTAAAAGTAGTTATCATGGAGTTTTCTGCTTTTATTTAGGAGGACCTCACTCAGAGAAGTTGCTCTTCAACATTAGCACATAGTCATTTAAGTCTTCATTGTCATTTGAAAAGAGCCAACTGGAAATTCTACTGGGTTTTTAAAAACACTATCTCCTGTCTTTTACTGTGGACCCCATACTGACTAAAAACTCCTCCGAAAGAGTAAAAATAAACTCTAAAATACAGCAGTTTAAATGCCCACAATCACATTCCTGCCCAAAGAAATCTCTGAGAGGTTCCGAATCTCTTCTGACCACTCAATAATTGGGCGAGTTATTTGGCCTCCTACCTTT
This sequence comes from Bubalus bubalis, assembly GCF_019923935.1. Lineage (NCBI taxonomy): Eukaryota > Metazoa > Chordata > Mammalia > Artiodactyla > Bovidae > Bubalus > Bubalus bubalis. Next base: position 131,698,655 of record NC_059181.1, on the reverse strand, counting down.
TTGGTCTCCTCTTCCGAAGTGGGGGTGGGGAGGGCAGGGGTGTTAATCAGGGTCATCATGCATCCTAGTTACTCTGGGACAGTCCTACTTTATACTATTATCCTAGCATGCCATCCATTTATTGCCCCTTTCACTCTTCACTCTCAACAGTATGCTGGTTTGAACAATAAATCATATGGTCATCCCACCTCAGAGGGTTATGAAGACTAAATAAGCTAATATACATAAAGCATTTGTAACAGTGTCTGGCACATAGTAAGAGTACAGTTAGTGTCAGCTACTGTTAATGTTAGTCACTGTCAAAGACTTCTTATAAAAGGTTTTGAATAATATAATGAACAGAGCTCCTACAATATTCCTTTTTACAAATGAAACTATGCATTTAACTTCCCACATTCAATATTCAATTCTTTAAAACCAAGTAGCACTAACTGCCTAAAATCAACACTAACCACTTTATCCCACAGAGATGGCAATAGTATCATCTGCACTCATATTTTATCAAATGTACTTTATCATATTTTACTTTGTAAAGGCTATATTAGGGTTACTGACAGGAAAGTAACCATGAAAAGTAAAACCCTGTTTAGCACTAAACCAAGTCCCTTAATATTCTAGGAGCCTTTCTCAATAAGGGTTCCTAATGTTATTAACCACAGAACTCAGAAAATGATTTGAGTGACAATTTCCTGAATTCTCCCAAGAATAGTACAGAGCTAGTATCTTTCTAGATGCAAAGGAAGAAACTAATTCATTATACACAATGGACGCCTTGGGGCATAATTCTGTGGTAGAAGAGCAGTCGTACTTGGGACTACAAAGGGGAAAATACGGATGAAAAGACTCAATATTGAGTCTGCATAGAAGACTATCACCTGGAAAAATACTTCCTACAATCATTGAGAAAATAATTAACATAAAATATATAAATCTGACTTATGGCTGTGAAAAGCACTAATATATTCAGTTTTACCACAACTCCACTAATTTACCTTAGGCCAGATATACAATATCTAGCATTCCTTCAGATTAGAGAAGTTCCAGTTATAGTTTATGAAAAGCAGGAAGGAGAAAGAGGAAAAGCAAAGAAAACTGAGACCAAGATTCTGATCACTACTGAACGAAGTAATTCAGGGCAGCAATTATTAACTATTACCTGATTAAAAAAAATAAGAACAAGAAATGTTAATTAAGTGGAAAGATAAACTAGAATAAAAAGTAGAAACAGAAAAGTTATTAATACCTAGAAGAAAACATTTTGAGATAACATCAAATAACAACATACCCCTATATAACCAGAGCAGTAAATTATGAGTCACCAAAATTCTCATTTTAAAGCACATGATAAACATGCTGAATGACTGGGGAACTATTCTCAGACACATTTAGCCTCCTTTCTATAAAGAGACTAAATGACAGAAGAAAAAAATATTAGTGAAACTATTCTATCTACCATAGTATGACACCCCCCACAAAATCAAGAATACAATTCAACACATTATCTCTCTAAAATAATAATAAAAAAATTATCCCACAAACTTCTGCATAATGAGCATACTCAAACAAATCTAAAGCTCAGATTTAACTATTTAACCTTTCAGTATAAAACACAATGTAGACCCTTCATCAGGCAGCAACTTATCAAATCCTGTATATAAAAAACCTGCATTTACCCTGTATGATACATTTAAAAAACTCATTTCATAACACTGAAAAGAAACATGCTTTCTGGTGATAGATATCCTAAGACCTAACCAAGTTAAGAGAAACTACTGAGCTTAACAAAAAAGTACAAAGGTTTTGAGGCCAGACTACTTTGGGTATGAATTCAGACTGTCAATTTTTATTTTGTGACAAGTCATTTATTCTCCCAGAGCCTCAATTTCTCCATCTGTAAAATGACAACCATCTATCTTGCAAGGTAGCTGAGAAGTTTTAAACAATACATGTTAAAACACATAGTACAGTTATTGGCATTTAAGTCATTCAAGTGGCAACTAAATGAAGAGTTTCTTAGAATAGCTCAGGATTCAACAAGTTATAGGTCAAATCCCATTACAACAAATCCCAGGTTATCCATGCAAAAGTGTAAACAGGACTTCCTTTTTTCCCCTTCCAACAATGTTCAACAGTATTTTAAGAATATATATTTTATTTATATACATTTATATTCTTGGAGTTGTACATTAGATTATCCAGAGTTTATAGAAACCTCTCTAGTTTGTCTCATCAAGCCTAGTCCTGTATTTTCCAATTAAAATTACAAAAAAGAACAGACCATCAACATTATTCACCATCCCCTCGTTTCAGGGGGAGAGTGGGGCTTAAGGGGAGAGGGTGGGGCTTAAATCAATTTCAGTAATCTCCAGACTAGACTAACCATAGGTAAAGACTTATTTTCTTCTGGTTATTACCAAAGATAGAACTATAGCAAGCAGACATTAAAAATACAGTTCAGGTAGCAGATTACCATAGCTGGTAAAGAGATGTAGTTTTTTAAAATGTACATACACAAAAAGAGCTTCCCTAGTGGCTCAGTAGGTAAAGAGTCTGCCTGCAATGCGGGAGAGTCGTGTTCAATCCTTGGGTGGGGAAGATCCCCTGGAGAAGGGCATGGCAACTCACTCCAGTATTCTTCCCTGGAGAATTCCATGAACAGAGGCGCCTAATGGACTACAGTCTATGGGGTCACAAAGAGTGGGACACGACTGAGTGACTAACACACACCAAAATTAAGACTCTATCAAGCAACACCACTCATACTGACAAAACATAAAATTTGGTTAAATTAAATGCAAAGCAGGCGACTCAGGAGACTGAAAAAAAAAATCAAGCTGACAATTTTGCTTTCTCACATATCTTTGCCAAAGAGAACATGCAATAACCACCACTCATGATAGCCGAAGATACAGAAAATTATTATACAGGAAGAGTACTGAACCACAAATTACAAGTCCTAAATATGTACCAATGTAGAAATTACAAAACTAAACTACATGTACAGAACTTTTAAAATAATCTGAATCTTTAAAGTTTCTTCTTTACTAATAATTGGTAATGTTTCAATATATACTGACACCCATAGACAACCTGGACTATCCCTTGTCTTTGCTATGCTCCCCAACTCCCAAAATAGTTACAGGATAGTGCTCCGCTACACAATAAACTGTTGTGTTCAGGTCTTTGAATAATCTAACAGTAATGTCAAAGTACTAACACAAGATCAGTTTTTTTTTAGTATGTGAGACACAAAAAGGTCACAACATTAAAGAGATATGAACCTTATCCCAATGACATGTAATAGACAGAGTACTGTGTCCATCTTATGTAAATTTTAAGCTCAAAACTTGCAGCATCAAAAACTGAAGACCTCCATCTACTATAAAGAACCCAAAGCAGAAATAAAATACGCTATTCACTGTTGACTCCCTTCGCACGCATGACTGTGGATGGCATCAGTTAAACATACACAATATTAAGTATTACTAAACTGTCCAAGGCATATTTTCACACTGAACCCTATATTCCCAAAGGATAATTTGAGCCTAAGCCTGTCTCCCACCCTAACCCACCCATTTTAATTCAGATTCTCATTAAGGTTGAAAAAGAAAACAATGAAAAAATAATGTATAATTGAATTTCATTAAAATCTTGAGTCCTTGGGCATCAAAAAAAAAAAAAACTAACTAAAGTTAAGAAAGTTGCCAAACTCATAATTTGTTGCTTTAGTAGTTTAGCTCTTGTCTCACCACAATAAAATAAATCTGAAGTCACAATCCTCATCATCTATTTAAATTATGTGCATACAAATAACAGTTCAAAATATATACTGTCTTCTCTGAACATCCTTCTAAGGCTAAAATGATGAATATATAATATACAAACAGACTAATAATAACAATTATGGAATGTCTGTCTGTCACCAGCCTAGGGTGGAATTTAGGCTTTAATAATGATTAGGGAACACACGTCACCAAACAGAAAAATTAAATATCTGTTATTTTGGGTTCCCTTTAAAGCTTTGACGTACATTCAAAAATACATCTTATAGGGTGAAAAAACCTGCCACTGAACAATACAAAATTGCAGAAAATAAGGTACTTTATTTCAAATAATTTACATTTTTTTGTAGGAGCAATTACAAATAAACTAAGGAGACTGAGGGTTTTAATGTCAATGCATTTTTACTGTTGATGGGCATGGGTCAGATGTTAACATAAAACATTAAAATATTTTACACATCAACTTTTATTTATAGCACCAAATGGTTAAAAGTGGCGGGAAAAGTGAAAGTATCAGTCCTGTCCGACTCTCTGCAACCCCAGGGACTGTAGCCCGCCAGGTTTTTCTGTCCATGGAATACTCCAGGGAAGAATACTGGAGTGGGTAGCCATTCCCTTCTCGAGGGGATCTTCCCAACTCAGGATCGAACCCGAGTCTTGCACTGCAGGCAGATTCTTTACCGTCTAAGTCACCAGGAAAAGTGGGGGGAGGGGAGCTTTAACTCATTTTATATGTAAACATTCATTTTCAGATCAATTTTTTAAAAACCCACCCCACCCCCAACTACCAGTCTGATACCTTAAAATGCTATAGCTGTAGTTATTTCACAGTGGGAAAGAATAGCTAATAAGTACATTTATTTTTCAATCCTCTTCTCTACCCATTCATTAAACAAATACTCAAACAGAATTCAACTCCTACCTCGATCTTCTTACCAGGAATGCTCCCTAGGGCACCCGAATCTCTTCCACTGTCACTTATTCCAACTGCCAAAGCCCCTCCTATTAATAGTAAATCCCTTTCATACTGACTCACTGGAACTCCAACTTAATGAAATAGACACCAAGCAGAATTTACAAAATTTGCTCATGGAATTTTCCTATTTTCAAAGGATTAAAAAAGAAACTAAAAGTACAGCAAATTCAGACTAAGTTACAAATATTTAAAGTTCAACCAATGTATAAGTATTTATCTTGTTTATTCTATACTGGTTCAATTTAAATATTTTTTGAGTTTGTAAGTCAGACATTGTGTAATTACTTATACACAAGGCCAAGTTTCTCATGCAAATAATATGTAAATATAAACTTAACTCATTACACCAAAATTGCAAGATAATTTCAATTTTTTCTTCAAAATTTTCTAATTATGGAAACGTTCAAGTACACGCGAAAGTAGGGAGAATAGTACAATGAGCTCTCCCGTACTCATCATCTAGCTACAACCACCAACTCAAGGCCACTTTTGTTTCATCTCTACCTCCCACCTCTCCCCCCCACTTCTTATCTTCAGAAAAGAATTGAGGAAGATATTGTACTAAGTACAGAGAAAAATCGAAAGATAATAAAAGTATCAAAAACTAGCAAGAAGTCAGAATTTAACAATGTAACTGTACAGCTACCCCATACAACTCCTTGTTAGTTAGGTTGGAAGATTTTTTTTTAAAGGGAAATAACCATCTTTAGGAATCTAATGAAGTCAGTAAGATCCAAAGGACACATTTAAAATCACATCTAAAAGAGTAAATAGGAATATGTGATGAGAATGAACTTAAACATGAACAATCAGCTTGCATTCACGTAGCACCTTAGCTCAAAACGAGAAAAAGCACACTATGTCATATAATGTGTCATAAAACTACAATTCAATCACTCGAAAAACCGCTGAACAGTTATGCCTTAACTGGCCCTTCTGATTCCTAATTATAGATTGATATCAGCGTAGAAAAAAAAAAACAGGCATTTTAACGTAAAAGGTTTAAAATGCTCAAAATTAACCCCACCTTTCGTTGGAAAATATATAAAAGCAAATCTAAACTATCTGAATTGTATCTCATTAAAGAGACATGTATGCACTTTACAGGGCCCATTTTTTTTTAATAAGTTCACATATACCCTTAAATGCAACGCGCTAGGCTCCGGATAGAATTAGGAGACCGCCTCCTGCTTTTGCTCCCAACCAATACGCAGAGAGAGAAGGTTGGCAGGAAAGTGCTGCGAGGACAGTAACAAACACCAGCAGCTCCCGAGCAGGCCCTGCTAGAGCCAGGAATGACGCACTTCGGTAACCCGACTCTTTCTCCCCTCCACCCCCGCCCCCAGCAGCGGTGCTGACACCGCCAACAGCCCGGAGTAGGAAAAAAGACAACAGAAAAAAGGCAGAGGTTGGACCGCACCAGGTTTCATCAAGAAACCTCTATTATTCCTCTTTCGACACTAACCACTAGGACTAAACAGGAAAAGAAGCTTCGTGCTTAAGCAAGTCCCATCATGGTGGTTTAAGAGTCACTAAATTAAGCTGATAATGAGTCCAATCCACAGAGACAAATACAGGGTGTGGCTGCCGTGAAATACGGCGGTCCGTGGGAGAAAAGGGGTATGGAATTTACACTCCTGTGCGAGGGGAAGATGAGGGTTTACGGGGGGGGGGGGGGGGGACGGCCCGCGCATTTTAAGGAACCATCTCAAACCAGCACGAGCTTTTCGTTTACTTAAATCTAACCCTACAGATCAAAAGTTTTTAATAGATACATCACGTAAACTGTAAATAACCATTTAATCAAATACCATGACCCTCAATTAAAAAACTACATCCAAGAGAAAGGAGGAGGGAGAGGGAAGCGGGGGGCGGTAGGCAACAACATATAAAACATTTCTAGGCCACGGCGGAGAAAGTCTCACAAACCAGATGAAACTACTAATGCAATTCTAAAAATTAAAGCTGGACACTGCAGCATGAAAAATCATACGATAAAACCCATTACAGTTCAGGATTAAAAATAAAATGACATATACACCAAGGAGGAGCGGAAACTAAATGTCGAAAGTACAGCGGTTTATTAAAAAAAAAAAACTAAAGGGAAAACAAGACATTCTCGCGACGGGGGAAAAAAGGGGGCAGAAATCAACAATACGTTTCGAATGTAGGCCAGAAGAAAATGGGAACGGGGCTCAAAGTTTTACGGAACTACTTGATGCTGTTTCCCACACCTTCTCTCTCCCATGGCCCATCCGACCCTTTCCGTCCTAAAATCGCCGTCCACTGATCGCCGGGTACGCGAGAGAAGAAAAAAGAAAGTCAACCCCAAGCAAGAATAAAAGTGTGGAGGGAAAAAGCAGAAGCTGCCTACCTGGGGCAAGGATCAGTTCTGTTCGTGCCTTGAGAAAGACAGTGCGGGTGGGGGTGGGAACGAAAAGCAGCACTAAAACTAAAACAAAAGTGGCGCCAAAACCCCCCAACAAACAGCCTTCCACTCCCGCCCTTCCCCCCTCCTCCCATGCCAGGCAGGCAGGGCCCCCTTCGGGGCAAGGTCTGCACGCGGGGGCCAACACCGCCAGACCCCAACCTATTTAGAAAATTGTTGCCCGAAGAAAACTGACCGAAGTCGGGCCTCGGAAGGGATGGAGAGATCGATGCCAATCGCTTTCCCCGGCAGTTCCCCCACCACGCGCTGGAGATGACGGGGCGGGGGAGAAGCAGAGGGGCCCGTCACATGAATGTTGTTCCCTCTCTAGGAAGGGAGGAAGAGAGGGAGGGAGGGGAGGGAGGGAGGAAAGGAAGGAGGGGAAGGGAGAAGGGAGGGGGCACGAGGGAAGGGTGTGATCAGAGTAGATTTTCCCTCGCCTCCCTCGGTCCGAGGCCCAAATATACACAAGCGAGCCTCCTCGCCTCCCCTCCCCCCTAGGTTCCCAGCACCACCATTTTGCTCTCTTCCTTCCCCTCGCCGCGATGCCGCGCTCTTCCCCCATCCTGACCGCGGCCGCCCGGCCTGCCTCCCCCACTACGGCTCGCACCCCACCCCACCTCCAATTCGGGCTCTCCCAGGCTTAAGAGCCTGCCGGAGAAAAGGCACCTAAATCTAACGCTACACCGAGAAGCAGAGCCTCCATCTTGCGCTGCTCCGCGTTCTCCATTTTGGGCCACCCATTGGGGGGGGGGTCTCCGTAGAGGCCCCGAGGGAGAGCGGGGCGAGGGAAGGAAGAGAAAGCCTTCAGCGAGGGTAGTCGAAAAGAAGAGTCCTGCGGTAGAAAGCCACTCTAGGAGTAGGAGGTAGGGAGGAAAGGGAGGGGGTTGGAAGTTCCTTGGTAGTGTTGAGGGAGCGACTTGGGGAAAGAGGGGAGAAAGAAGGGCCGGGGGTTACGCGGGGACGAGGACGCTTCTCCCCGGCTTCACTTGGCCGCCCGCTCCACAGCGGGCCCCGCTGGGGGTAAAGGAATAAGAGAAGAAATTAAACGGCAAGAGTGCCCAGTGTCTTTCCCTCCCAACTCCTCTCTCGCGCCCTATTTCAACCACACGCGCCTCACGGTGGGCCCCGCGCCCTCCGGGTGCCCCTCCAAACTTCTAGAAGCTTCGCCTCCGCCATTTTATAACTTACCTCCCCCCTCAGCGTACACAGAGGCAGCAACGAGACTGTTCGCCTCCCCCACTCCTCCTTCCTGCTTTCTCAGGCCGGGGGCTTCTTCACCCCTGGGCTGGTACAAGATATTTTTCCCTTCCTCTTCTTTTACACCCTTGAATTCTACTCAGGGACGGAAGCTCCCGCGGTTCTAGAGCGGTGGGGGGTTTTGAAAGTGGCGGTCGGATCCGGCGGGTTTTTTTTTTTTTTTTTTTTCTCTCTCTCTCTCTTTTTTTTTTTTTTTTTTTTTTGGTGGCGCTTCGGGATTGTTTGGGGTGTTCGCTCTTCGGCGACTTGGAGGCGAATGGAACGCGCAGGCGCCATCTGTCGGCCGCGAACCCGCGCCCGGCTCCCGTTGGGAGGGAGCGTCATCTAGCGGCAAAGAGTCGCCACTGCAACGCCTGGCCCCCTGCCCTCCCACCCAGCGTCCTCCTCCCAATCACCAGCCAATCGGGGTCGACTGCCTCCCGGGTTCAGCGTCTCCGACGCCGCCTTTCAACGAGGCGCCCGTAGGGGCGCGCCGCCGAGTGGGGTAAACAAGGTGCCGTGCCCGCGCCTGACTTACTCATTCGTTGAGCGGCGCTTCCGCCGCGCAGCTGGTCGCGCCGCGTTTCCTCTTTCTTTATTGGGGGGGTCGAGGGGAGGGCGGTAGGGATGTCCGGAGGAGCCCCGCGCTGTGGGAAATCGGAAACTGGGCTCGCTGGGAACTGGTGCCCCGGCCCACTCCTACCCACGCCGTGCCGCCCGAGGTGGCAGCCCAGTCGGGCATCACCCTTCGAGGTCCCCTGCTGTGACACGCCCCAGCGAGGGAGCCTTTGGCCTTAGATCCCGGCCCCTCGCTTCCCCGCGCCCCCTACTCCTTCCCACCGAAAGAAGTAAACTCGTGCAACTCGGGCACCTGATCCTAAGTGCTTTAAGGGGGATTGTTTTTTGAGTTTTTGTTTTGTTTTGTTTTGCTCGGTTTGGGCTTCGGATGTGGAGAGAAAACGAGCAGATTCTCAACCGGGAAGACCTAGCACTGGAGGGGAAAAAAACTATTATTTTTCTTTAGACCGCTAGTACCGTCTCGCAGAAAACGTGCTCGGTCTCTCTCCAGGGTCTGAGAGACTGAGGGAACTGGGCTACTAGGTTAGGCCCCGCGCTCCACCAATTTATTCTGCACTCTCTGGGCGGAGGGGAGGGAAATCGAAATTCGGGCAGAAGGAGCCGGGGAGCACCTCCCTGGTCTTCCCCGCCTCCCCCGCTTATCCACCGTCTTCCTGGAAGCGTGGGCGGAGGCGGCCTCGCGACTTAGTTAAGAATTTTTGGTTCCTTCTTATCATTCTTCCTCGCCCTTCCCTCAAGATGTTTGAAATGCGAAAAGATCCCCTTATCGCTCCTCCGACCCAGTTAACTCTAAGTCTCTATCACCCTTGCTGTTTGTTTTTTGTTTCGCGTCCAGCGTCCCGGACCTTGGACCGCCACGAGCTCTCCGGGTTGGGGGTGGGGGCGGAGTCAACTCCGGGAGGGCCTGTCCCGGTGGTAGCGCCGCTTCTCCCAGGATGGGGAGAAGTGACCTCTTAAAATGTTTCTCTGGCTGTTACAGATTCACACAATAGTGTTAAGAAGAGCTCTTTGTTTCTGTTTCTTTTTTTTTTTTTAATGTTTCTTCAAGCTATTCCTATAATATTAAATTAGATTTCAATCAGAAGGAAAAAATGTATTTAATAACAAGACACATTTTCCAAAGGAGAAATAATGCAAGCCCCGTGTAAATGGTGAGAAATGCACCGGATAGAGCTTCTAAAGCCTTTCCTAATGCGAAATAATGGTTATCTTCAGTCCTTCAATTACATCCCTGTCATGCCTGTCTTAGTTTCTCTCCTATCCTGTGTGGTCATTGGGTTTTGTTGGGGTTTTTTTTCCGTGCAACGTCAAAAAAGAGTTATGGTATATTTAATCAACTGGACAATGAAAGTTAAACATCTAAAACCTGAAACATTTTTTCTTACCTCTAGAACTTTGTGGAGTGGAATACTATTCAAAATAAATTTCCATTTCTTTTATAGACCATCTTTGGTGGAATGTTATACAGTTTTTAATAGATTCAAGTTAAAGAAGGATGCAGCTAGAACATTAAATAGGGAGTAGTGGAAAATTTACAGTTATATAAGTTAATGCAAAATTACACTTAAAGTAATAGAAAAAAATGGGCTCTGTACCAAATCATTTTACATTAATTTAGTTCACTTGTGCCAATTTAGTATCAATTGATATTAAATGATTTCCTGTTTTAGTATTAGCTGTAAATTACTGATTTTCTGCTCCACACATCACATTTATAGTACACGGTACAAATAGTTTTTCATTTATTTTATAAATTTACATCCTCAGCTGATTGTCTATGTAGCAACTGAGACTTCTTTAAACAATTTTATACTTTGAACAAAATTGAGAAGTTCCTCTGTTTAGTAAACTTACTTTCATTTTGTAAAAAAAAATACCACTGAGGAAGATTAATAACTAACTGGTGTAACATCAGAAATAAGTTTTATAGCAGATATACACCAATATTTAAGAACGTTTCACCATAGCCCCTCTTTTTTCTAGAGTTTGTTCAGAAAATATATTTATTACATCTTCAATATATGCAAATCACGGTGCTGCAGGCCCCAGTCCTGTCCTGAGAAGTGGAATTTATTTCCTAGGGTACTGAAAGACAGAGAGTACACCCTTAGAATTTGAAGACAAAGTGAGAAACTGTCATCATATGAAATATGTAACTGATGTAAAATAAGCTTTTAATCTTCATTATTTGTAGCATGTCCTTCATGAGATAATATTGTAATGGCAGAAGCATTTGGTGCCTGATGAATACTGAAAAAGTAAAATTTAATAGAATATTTGATACTGTGTGAGGAGCAAAACACTATGTGATGCAAAAATATTTTGGTCTTTAGTGATGCATACCCCGCTGTGTAGCAGAGATGATCCTCCCATTTTATCACAGGTGTCAATAAAGCATACCACAATTCTTTTGTTCTGACTCCATGTAAATGGAGCAAGCTTCTGATTATAATTAGGTTTTCCAGATAGTCTCCTACTTTACACAGCATACATATATGTGACCTAAAACCCAAAAGTTTAAAGATGAATAAGCTTGTGTTCACAGGAATTTTAAATTATGTATCAATATACCATAAACAAAGGCAAAAGACAAACTATAAGTTGTGAAGAAATATTCGCTACATGAATGAAAAAGGCTAATTTCCTTAATATACAAAGAACTCTCACAAATCAAGATAAACATATTCCAGTAGAAAACTGAACAAACAGTCAAATTATTGGACAATAAATGCAGAAATGGCTAATAAATATGTAAAACAGATAATACAGTGCTCAACTTCATTTACCACTAAAGACATACAAATTCAATACCACTTGTACAAGATTGGCATAGATTTTAAATTCTGATAATACTCAATGTTGATGAAGAACTAAGAATTCTCATATACCATTGGTGGGAGTGTAAATGGTTAAAAAAAAAATCTCATGTAAAAAAAAAAAAATCTCATGTAAAATTGACCTAGCATTTCCATTCGTAAGAATCTATCATACAGATATGCTCATGCAAGTTACACATAGATAAACGTAGATTTTTATTATAGTTTTGTAATAGAGAGAAACTGACCATGATAGAAATGGTGTCATTAGGGAACTGATTGAGTAAATTATCATACATCCATACAGTGGGGTTCTATGCCCACCTTTAAAGCAATTAAGTATGTATTTATCTACTGATACACAAATATGCCTAGGATAGGTTAAATGAAAAAAAAATCAGGTTGCAAATAGCTTTTATGGTGTGGTCCCATTTGTGAATGTGTATTTGCAAATACACATTCTTGTATATGCAAATACACATTCTTATATGCTTGTATAGGCATAAAACATTCTCAAAGAACATACAGGAAACCTAACAGTAGTTACCTCTCAGGAAATAGGTGGTATAGGATTCCAGGGCTTGTAATTTAACTTTTCACTTTATACATAGTTATCTTACATTAATTTTTTTTAAACTGAACATATATTACTTACGTAATTTTTAAGGTCTTATACTGGTTACTCCAGAAAACAGTTTGGCACTTTCTTATAAAGTTAAACACACACTTACCCTATGACCCAGCGATCTTACTCCTGACCATTTATCCCAGAGAAATGAGAACTTGGTTTACACAAAAACATATACATAAATGTTTATGGAAAATTTACATTTAATAGCAAAACCAGGAATTAACCCAAATGTCCATAAACTGGTAAATGGTAAACAAACTATGGTACATTTATACCATAGAATACTACTCAGGAATGAAAAGGAGCTATTGATACACACAATAACTTGGATGGACCTCAAGGGTATTATGCTTAGAGGAAAAAGCCAATCTCAGAAAGTCACACACTATGACTCCACTATATAAATTCTCAAAATGATAAAATTATAGTGATGGAGAACAGATTAGTGGTTTCCAAGGGTTAGGGTTAGGGAAAAGGGTAAGGAGTAACTTAAGGAGTAATGGGAGAGAGTTTCTTTGTAGTGATTGAACAGTTGTGTATCCTGAGTGCAGTGATGTTAACTTAAATCTACACGTGGTAAAATTTTATAGAACTGCACAGACACACACACACTGTATAAAGAACTGGTGAATTCTGAATAATGTCTGTACTTGAGTTAATAGTGTTGTGTCAATGTGGATTTCCTGGTTTTGACAACAAACTATGGTTATGTAAGCTGTTATCATTGGGGAAAGCTGTGTGAAGGGTACATGGAATTCTCTATTATTTTTGCCACTTCTTGTAAGTTCTAAATTGTTTCAAAATAAAACCTTGTACTAGAAAATTTAATGCTGTTAATAAAAGAAAAAATCTCTGGTTAGTAGGTAATTACTCCGTTATAAGGTAATAGATTGAATTTCTCATTTACCGATCAACTTTTTGTGAACTGGGAAATAACTATTTAATTTCTGAAATCCTTATCTTCAATATTGTATGAACTTGTATGATTAAGGCCCTGATACTTTGATACTCGGAGAAAACCATGGACTGTGGCCTCAAGAGGAACTGCTGCTGCTGCTGCTGCTAAGTCACTTCAGTCGTGCCCGACTCTGTGTGACCCCATAGACGGCAGCCCAACAGGCTCCCCCGTCCCTGGGATTCTCCAGGCAAGAACACTGGAGTGGGTTGCCATTTCCTTCTTCAATGCATGAAAGTGAAAAGTGAAAGTGAAGTCGCTCAGTCGTGTCTGACTCTTAGCGACCCCATGGACTGCAGCCTACCAGGCTCCTCCGTCCATGGGATTTTCCAGGCAAGAGTACTGGAGTGGGGTGCCATTGCCTTCTCCGCAAGAGGAACTAGACATATCTAAAATATACTAAGATATCTCAAATATCATATTAATGAATTTGCTGATTTTTTTCCTACTTTGAATAACATACAATATTTCCAGTATCAGTTAATGGAACTGAAGCTGTATAACTATACAAAAGATTCAATCTTTCACCTCCAACCTCTCCTGCTTCTCCTCTGAGCTGTGATAATCCTATGTCCAATCTGTTTTGCATCCAACCCAGTCCTGGTTAGAACACTACCTCCAATTAAAATAAATAAAAAAAAAAAAAAAAAAAAAAGAACACTACCTTACTTCCTTGGGCTTCCCTTGTGGCTCAGCTGGTAAAGAATTCGCCTGAAATGAGGGAGACCTGGGTTTGATCCCTGGGTTGGGAAGATCCCCTGGAGAAAGGAAAGGCTACCCACTCCAGTATTCTGGCCTAGAGAATTCTAGGGTGGCAGAGTCGGACATGCCTGAGCAACTTTCACTTACTTCCTTACTTTTATTTTCCTGAAATTCTCTTTTATGCTTACTTTCATTTTTCTGAAATTCTCTTTTATGCTTACTTTCTTGCTCCCTTGTACTCTAACTCATTCACTTATATACTTTGTTATTGGAGGTCTTCCCAGGGGCTCAGTTGATAAAAAGTCTGCCTGCAATGCAGGAGACCCAGGTTCAATCCCTGGGTCAGGAAGTTTCCCTGAAGAAGGAAATGGCATCCCACTCCAGTATTCTTGCCTGGAGAATTCCATGGACAGAGGAACCTGGTGGACTACAGTCCATGGGGTCACAAAGACTGCATGTCTAACACACTCTTACTGGCTCAGCTGGCCTACAATGTTCCTCAAACACTAGTATGCTTAAGATTAACCTGGGAATCTTAATAAAATGCAAATTCTGACTCAGTGAGCCTGAGGTTAGGGGAGAACCTCAGTGAGCCTGAGGCTAGGGTGGAACTTCAGATTCTACATTTCTCACAAACTCCCAATTCAAGCCTAGCCCATAGGTGTCTAAAGTCCACACTTTGCCTGTGAGAGCCTGAGGAACAAAGTACAAACTCTTTAGGGTATTTTAGTGCCTTCCAGGAGAGATAAGAATGCCTTCTTAAGTGAACAATGCAAAGAAATAGAAGAAAACAATAGAATGGGAAAGACTAAAGATCTCTTCAAGAAAATTAGAGATAGCAAGGGAACATTTCATGCAAAGATGGGCACAGTAAAGGACAGAAACAGAAAGGACCTGACAGATTAAGAAAATCTGGCAGGAATACATAAAATAACAGTACAAAAAGATATTAATGACCCACATAACTACGATGATGTGATCACTCCCCTAGAGCCAGACATCCTGGAGTGCGGAGTCAAATGGGCCTTAGGAAGCCTCACTAGAAAGGAAGCTAGTGGAGGTGGTAGAATTCCAAATGAGCTATTTCACATCTTAAAAGATGATGCTGTTCAGGTGCTGCACTCAGTATGCCAGCAAATTTGGAAAACTCAGCAGTGGCCACAGGACTGGAAAACATCAGTTTTCATTCCAATTTGAAAGAAGGGCAATGCCAAAGAATGTTAAACTACTGTACAATTGTTCTCATTTCACATGGTAGCAAGATAATGTTCAAAATCCTTCAAGCTAGGCTTCAACAGTACATGAACCGAGAACTTCCAGATGTACAACCTAGATTTAGAAGCGGCAGAGGAACCAGAGATAAAATTGCCAACATCCATTAGATCATAGAAAAAGCAAGAGAATTTCAAGAAAACATCTACTTCTGCTTCATTCACTACGCTAAAGCCTTTGATTGTGTGAATCACAACAAACTGTGGAAAATTCTTAAAGAGATGGGCATACCAGACCACCTAACCTGCCTCCTGAACAACCTGTATGTAGATCAAGAAGCAACAGTTAGAACCGGACATGGAACACAGGACTGGTTCCAAATTGGGAAAGGAGTATATCAAGGCTGTATATTGTTACCCTGCTTATTTAACTAATATGCAGAATACAGCATGTGAAATGCTAGACTTAATGAAGCACAAGCTGGAATCAATATTGCCAGGAGAAATATCAATAACCTCAGATATGCAGATGAAATCACCCTAATGACAGACAGTAAAGAGGAACTAAAGAGCCCCTGATGAAGGCGAAAGAGGAGAGTGAAAAGTCTGGCTTAAAACTCAACATTCAGAAAACTTAAGATCATGGCATCTGGTCCCATCACTTCATGGAAAGTAGGTGGGGGAAAAAATGGAAATGGTGACAGACTTTATTTTCTTGGGCTTCACAGCACTGTGGATGGTGACTTCAGCCATGAAATTAAAAGATGCTTGCTCCTTGGAAGAAAAGCTATGACAAACCTCGATGGTGTATTAAAAAGCAGAGACATCACTTTGCCGACAAAGGTCCATATAGTTAAAGAAAGTGAAGTCGCTCTGTCATGTCCAACTCTTGGCAACCCCATGGACTGTAGCCTGCCAGGCTCCTCCATCCATGGGATTTTCCAGGCAAGAATACTGGAGTGGGTTGCCATTTCCTTCTCCAGGGGATCTCCCCAACCCAGGGATCAAACCTGGGTCTCCCGCACTGCAGGCAGTTTCTATACCATCTGAGTATAGTCAAAGGTATGGCTTTTGTCAGTACTCATGTATGGATGTGAGAGTTGGACCATAAAGAAGGCTGAGCATGAAAGAATTGATGCTTTTGAACTGTGGTGCTGGAGGAGACTCTTGAGAGTCCCTTGGACAACAAGGAGGTCAAACCAGTCAACCCTAAAGGAAATCAACCCTGAATATTCATTGGAAGGACTGATGCTGAAACTGAAGCTCCAATATGTTGGCCACCTGATGCAAAGAGCCAACTCTTTGTAGAAGACTCTGATGCTGGGAAAGATTGAGGGCAGGAGGAGATGAGGACGACATAGGATGAGATGGTTGGATGGCATCATCGACTCAATGGACATGAGTTTGAGCAAACTCTGGGAGATAGTGAAGGATAGGGAAGCCCGGTGTGCTGCAGTCCATGGGATTGCAAAGAGTCGGACGTGACTGAGCAATTGAACAACAAAGTGCTTTCCACAGTCTTATCCAAATCTCATCATGCATAACTATGAACTTTGCTGGGGCAGTGTCTATATAGGTCACTGTTGTAACCCCAGCACGTAGTAGGGAGCCTGAAACGAGATAGAGTGAAAGTGAAATCACTCAGTCGTGTCCGACTCTTTGCAACCCTATGGACTGTCGCCACCACCACCACACCCCCACCCCCAGGCTCCTCTGTGCATGGGATTTTCCAGGCAAGAGTGCTGGAGTGGGTTGCCATTTCCTACTCCAGGGGATCTTCCCAAGCAAGGGATCAAACTCAGGTCTCCTGCATTGCAGGCAGACTCTTTACCACCAGGGAATCCCCTGAAAGTGCTCAAAAAAAACCATTTGTTGGATGATTGAAGGAATGAATGTATGGCCTAAACAAAATGTATGACCTAAATAACCATTCCCTGCTCCTATACTGTACATTCTTTTTCTCATCCCCAGGACTTATTTATTTTATAACTAGAAGTTTGTACCTTTTGACCTCCTTCACTCATTTCACCTACCCCTCAATTGGCAGGGTTTCCTTCTTTTTATAGCTAAACAGTGTTCCATTGTGTTTGTGTATGTATATACACACCATAATTTCTCTCTCCATTCATCCACTGATGGACACTAAGGTTGTTTTCATGTTTTAGATATTGTATTTGATGCGGCAGTGAACATTGGGGGTGCAGATAACTTTTCTAGTTAGTGTTTTCATTTCCACGTCCCAAAAATGGAACTGCTAGATCATGCTGTGCTATGTGCTTAGTTGATCAGTCATGCCCGACTCTTTGCAACCCTATGGACTGTAGCCCGCCAGGCTCCTCTGTCCATGGGATTCTCCAGGCAAGAACACTGGAGTGGGTAGCCATGCCCTCCTCCAGGGATCTTCCCAACCCAGGGATTGAACCCAGGTCTCCCACACTGCAGGCGAATTCTTTACTTACTGAGCCACCAGGGAAGCCCAGATCATACAGTAGTTCTATTTTTAAGTTTTTGAGGAACCTTCATATCATATACCATAGATTCTAAGCAAATGAAATTACTTCCCATTTTCCTAGTACTTTCCCACCTGTACCTTTTCTCACACTATTTTCTCTCCTTTCCCAAGATTTGCCTCATTCAATTCTCTTCATGTTTTTCTTCTCTTTCTTTTGCAGTGTTCACAATCTTAGTTTCCCGAGCAGGGATTGAACCCAGGCCCACAGCAGTGAAATTGCCAAGTCCTAACTGCTGTACCACTAGGGAATTCCCTCTCTTCATCTTTAAATGCCCAGTTTAAGTGAGAAAAAGCTCCATAAAACTTTCCCTGATGTCCCAATGTGGAAATGATCTCTCTCATTTTGTAAGGCTCCTCCCTACCAGATTTTGAATGCCTTCTAAATAATAATGATAGTATTCGTGTTTTGTTCACATTAAATGTTAGCATATAGTAGAAGGCCAATGTTTATTAAACTGAAGTGGGAGAATAAAGAATTATCTAGATCAACACTATGTATTAGAACTTTTTGTGATGATGGCAGTTTCATAATCTGTGTGGTCCAGTATGATAGCCACAAATAGCTACTGGAACTGAATTTTTTATTTTAGTTAATTAAAATGTCATTGCCCACTTGTGGCTAGTGGCTTCCTACTGGACCATGAGCTGTCTAGGTAATTCTAGTTGCAATTGCTCTTCATTCAACAGTGTTTACTGAGTACCTCCTATGTACCAGACACAAAATAGGCTAGGAGCTGATGATATAAACATGAATAATTCATGGTCCTTGACCTCAAAAGAGCTTGCAACCTATTAAGAAAAGATAGGATCAAATAAATCAATCAAGTGTTATAGGTGCTATTATAGAAGATTGACAAAGCAGAATGTGTGTACAAAGGTGAATGTGGGCAGGAGTCAGAAGAGGGTTTGTAAACAAGGTAAGATTAGTATTCATCAGGAAAACAAAAGATTAAGAGCTTTGCCCACAGAGGAGGGTGAACAAAGGCATGGAAGTCAAACCAGAGAGACCCTCTCCTCCTGGAAGTAGAAGTAGTTACTTTGATTTACACCTAGGAATTGGAAGGTCAAGAGCTCTAGTAAGGACTTCCCAGGTGGCTCAATTGGTAAAGAATCCACCTGCCAGTGTAGGAGATGCCAGATAGGTGGGTTTGATCCCTGGGTGAGGAAGATCCCCTGAAGTAGGAAATCACAACCCACTCCAGTATGCTTGCCTGGAGAATCCCATGGACAGAG
The DNA here is from genome assembly GCF_019923935.1 of Bubalus bubalis. Taxonomy (NCBI): domain Eukaryota; kingdom Metazoa; phylum Chordata; class Mammalia; order Artiodactyla; family Bovidae; genus Bubalus; species Bubalus bubalis. The sequence goes on along the minus strand of NC_059181.1, from coordinate 131,679,591 downwards.
GAGCCTGCGGGCTACAGTCCATGGGCTCTCAAAGTTGGACATGAATGAGCAGGCATGCAACCCAACAAACTCTATTAAAAGGAGAGCTGGTGAAGTTTGTGCTGGAGTCCTAGGCAGGAGCCTGATCCCAGAGGGTCCTTGGAATGCCTTGCTAAGGAAGGAGCCTGGTATCCTATAGGCAGTGGGAAGTCATGGAAGCCATGTGATCATTTTATATTAGAGAAAGTTGTCTCTGGGAGACAGATTGGAAAGGGTTAGACAATCTGAGAGATGATGGGGTATGTGGGATCTTAGTGGCACTGGAAACATAGTCCAGGTTTAGACAGGGTATATGTGCTTTTAATTAATAGCTTGAAATAAAATGATGATTACAGTGAACATCTTTGTTTTGTCTCTATTTGATAATCCATTCCATTTTCTTCTTTGTTTCTTTTCTTTCTTTCGTTTTCTTTTTGCATACAGAGACACAGCCTTCACTGAATGGCCAGATCACCATGGAAGCAAAATTGAAACTTGGTATGACTGTTTGGACATTTCAAGGAAAGAAAGTACCTTCTGCTTAAATCATTTGAGAAATAGTAGCCAAAATAACTCATTCCTATCAGTAGCTAATTCTTCCATTCACTTAATGCTGGCACTGATCCTAGTTATTTGTGTTAAGTAGCTCACCACGTCATAGGATTTGTTTACATAGATGACAGGTTTGCCTTAGTTTTAAGTGCCAACATTTAATAAACAACAACAAAAAAAGACTTCCTGTCACAGGCAGACCTATCTACTCAAACTTCTGGATTACTTTAAAGGTCCTATTGTGATGCAGGAGTTTTCAATACCTTCAGAAGACATCATTTCAAACCCAAACACATTTAATGGTTACATTAGTCTTCATTTTGTTTGTTGCCATTGTGGAACTGTTGGCTGGGTACTCATTCTGATAGAAATAGCAATAGTTTTTGAAAGCAGAAGCATTGTTGTTAGCAGAACAACACATGCATATACACACCCCAAATAAACATTTTTAGCTATTTCCTTATATTGCTGAAAGTTATTTGGTTAAATTTAGCATTGCCCACAACCTCCAGTAAGATTGTCTGTGATTGGCATGCATACAAATTTATAAAGCCAAGGTTATATTAATAACTAAATGAAAAGACCCTGATGCTGGGAAAGATTGAAGGCAGGAGGAGAAGAGGACGACAGAGGATGAGATGGTTGGATGGCATCACCTACTCAATGGACATGAGTTTGGGTAAATTCTGGGAGTTGGTGATGGACAGGGAGGCCTGGTGTGCTGCAGTCCATGGGGTTGCAAAGAGTCAGACATGACTGAGTGACTGAACTGAACTGAACTAAAGAGGGACTTCAACATTAATAACAACAAAGATGATGGTAAATCATAATGGAAAAGAATATTTTAAAAAGAATATATATATATGTATAACTGAATCATTGCTGTACAGCAGTAATTAATACAACATTGCCAATCAACTGTACTTCAATAAAAAGTAATTAAGAACAAATACAAAAAAACCAACAAAGATGACTCTTTGAATTTAAGTACACTATTTCTTATTAGTAACTACCAACATCAAGTAAACTTTAAACTCTAGAACCACTGTCAGCATTTGATGTCTATCATTGGTAGCAAGTTTACTGTTATATGCTGATAAGATGTCTAACGTTAGACTCTAGAAATTAGTGCTAGAACTGCTTGTGGAAAGATTAAGAGGTGTGAAGAAAGAATGAAGGCAGATTTGCAAAGTGGAAGAGGGCTACAGATAGAAACTTCTGAGAAAATACATTTTATCCTCCAAATATAGACAATACTGCATTAGATTCTAGACCAAACTTTTTTTTTCAAAAGCTATAAAGGGCATTTTTGAGACAATTGGCAACATTTGAATACAGTGTAGTAGTGTATATAACAATTTTGTATCAGTGTTAATTTCCTGATTTTAATCATTGTATTGTTACTCAAGTTACTCAAGTGAATGTCTTTATTCTTAACAGATACCCTGGAATATTTAAGGATAAAGGGGGCATTACATCAGCAATTTATACTCAAATGGTTCAGAAAGAAAGGTAAATGTATTCTTTATATACACGTTATATATTGTGATAGTGTGCTGAAACCTGCTAGCACCAGCTCACAGGAGCTGATTGTATACTCCAGTTAGTGACCTCACATTGGGGGCTTGAAATCAGCCGTGGTGAGAGCATTTACACCATGAAAATCAGCAAATGCTATGCTACGCTTAGTCACTCCGTCGTGTTCGACTCTTTGCGACCCATGGACTGTAGCCTGCCAGGCTCCTCTGTTCTTGGGGCTTCTCCAGGCAAAAATACTGGAGTGGGGTGCCATGCCATCCTCCAGGGGATCTTCCTAACCCAGGGATCACACCCAGTTCTCCACATTGCAGGCAGATTCTTTACTGTCTGAGCCACCAGGGAGGCTTCAAATGCTATAGGTCAGTACTGTTTTTTTCCCCTGGAGAGCCAGTTGTCAAAACATATTGGCCATGGATCAAAGTCAAAAATAATGTCTAGATTCATGCAGTTTTTTGTTATTATAATTGATGGGTTGTCCTATTTTGCCTTTGACCTGAGTTGATATATTCAAAAAGATCTAGTGCTGCTAAATACTCAATAATAAATAGTATTCTCAATATGTCATCCTCTAATCACCTGAAAATATCTTTCAAACTTATCTTGCCAAAAAAGTAGGTAAATATATATATTATCTTAGTTTTGTAGTTACTTTTTGTACACTATAAACTAAAAGCAATCACGTATCTAACAGTAGGAATCAATTTGTTGCTGTTTAGTCACTAAGTCCGGAGAAGGCAACGGCACCCCACTCTAGTACTCTTGCTAAAAGTCGGACACGACTGAGCAACTTCACTTTCACTTTTCACTTTCCTGCATTGGAGAAGGAAATGGCAACCCACTCCAGTGTTCTTGCCTGGAGAGTCCCAGGGACGGGGGAGCCTGGTGGGCTGCCGTCTATGGGGTCACACAGAGTTGGACACGATTGAAGTGACTTAGCAGCAGCAGCAGCAGTCGCTAAGTCATGTCCAGCTCTTTTGTGACCTCATGGACTGTAGCCCGCCAGGCTCCTCTGTCCATGGGGTTTCCCAGCAAGAATACTAGAGTGGGTTGCCATTTCCTTCTCCAAGGTATCTTCCCCACTCAGGGATCGAACCTGTGTCTCTTGTGTCTCCTGCATTGACAGGCAGATTCTTTACCACTGAGCCACCTGAGAAGCCCAGGAATCAATTTAGTTATGCCCAAACAGAGATCCAACCAGTCCATCCTAAAGGAGATCAGTCCTGGGTGTTCATTCGAGGGACTGATGTTGAAGCTGAAACTCCAATACTTTGGCCACCTGATGCAAAGAGCTGACTCATTTGAAAAGACCCTGATGCTGGGAAAGATTGAGGACAGGAGGAGAAGGGGACGACAGAGGATGAGATGGTTGGATGGCATCACCGACACAATGGACATGGGTTTGGGTGGACTCTGGGAGTTGGTGATGGACAGGGAGGCCTGGCATGCTGCAGTCCATGGGGTCGCAAAGAGTCGGACACGACTGAGAGACTGAACTGAACTGAACTGAAACACTGCTTGCCTCCCAAGCATCTGTCTTCTTCCTGGGACTTTGTGAAGCTTCATGTTCTCCATAAGGTCTCTCTTGAATACCACAGTGGTCATTGGTCCCTTCTTTACAGTTCATAGAATTATGCAAAAGATACATAGAAGAGCATCCAGACTAATGCCCTCATTTTTCAAAGGAGAAACTGAAGACCAAGAGATTAGCATTCCCAGTATAACAGAATATCCGGTGACAGAGTGAGGAGCAGCAGCCTCCTTCTCTCATGCCAAAACCCTGAGCTATTTCTCTACACCATTAGAGCACACACTCTCCAGACCAGACTTAAATATTAGATCATAATCTTCTGCTTCCTGACCAAATGTAGTATGCTTACTGCCTCACAGAGTAGGAACATCTATCTAGCATGGTAGATCCTTGATAAATAAACTTTGGTACTCAATAAGCACTCGATATATCCATTAGTTTGGAATGCCTTTCATATACTCTTTTTTTTATTTCAATGATGCCTTTTGATTTATTTACAAAGCCATAAAACCTGACATGTGTTTTCTTAGTGCTATAAATTAAGAGCTGGCTACCAACAATGAAAGTAGATGACTTGTTTCCCAGTGGGTGGGACATCCAAATGTCTAGGTGCCAAATTATAAAATGAGATCAGCCTTGGAGTCTTTACTGAGGTTTTATTCTTTCAGATTTAAATATGGTTTATAGAACACTTTGAGAATCAATTTAAAGTAACTTTGCAGGGCAAAACTCTATAGCCATTTAGATATTCTTGAAGGAGAAGTGTATTAATCAGTAGCACAAGAAAATGCAAAAACTAATGGCAATCAGAAGTTGTTTGTCCCTATTTTTAAAAAATAGTACTTTCTTACAATTTTCAGAAGGACAAAATGATAAAATTTGAATATTTTTTCAAAAGGACTACCAGATGAAACTTAATGAGGTTAGTAGTCTAAGATCCCAATCATCAGAGACTTTTAACTGGGGTATTTATCCCTTTATGAGTTGTTGAAACATTTTTAAGGTTTACAGCCTACCATTCAGTAAGTTAAGACCAATAAAACACCCACTTGACCAATTCAGTCATATCCCAAGAAGAAATAACAAAACAGTCAGAGTTTGAAAAGATATTCATTAGTTACAACTATTGTGATATAGACCTCAAGACCTGTGAAGTATATTGATCAGATTTTTTATACATAGTAAAAAAATGACATGCTGTTTGATCTGAAGTCAGGTTTTAGCCTTCAGTTTGTAGATAGAACTATGTTAAAAATAAAAGGCAATCAAAAATTAATGAGACCAGTATTTGCTGTTGTGATATCATTATTTCAACCAAATTGTGATTCAGTGCTAAGGAGGATAGCTGCGAATGTTTAGAAAGTCACAAGCACTATTGATTTTGAAGACACTGGAATGGATAAGACACATAGTTCCTTTGCCTGTGAAAAAGAAATCAGAGCCATATATCTTTCTAAATATAGTTAATTAAAAATGGAGGAATCTAGAGAAGTTCTCTCATGTATTCACACAAGAAGACATGTACAAGAATGTTCTTTGCAGTGCTTTTTATGATGGAACAACCTAAATGTCCATCACAGAAGAGTATACATATTGCAGTATATTTATTATGATGAAATACTATGCAGTGGTGAAAATGAACTAATGCTACATATATCAACATGGGTAAATCTCAAAAATGTTATAGTAAAAAAAAGCAAGGTACAAAATAACAACTAACATATCATGCTTAGTTTATTATGTTCTAAGTGCTTTGTATATATCAACTCTTTTAATCTTTAAAACAACCTTATTGAATAGATATTATTATGAATATCCATTTTATAGATACAAAAATGAGGCACAGAAAGATTAAGTAATTTTTTTGAAGGTCACACAGCTGGCACCATATACAGCAGATATTCTAGTCCACCTTTAGCTCCAAAGTTTGTGCTCTTATTCACTGCACTACCATTGATTATATGATACCATTTTATAAAACTTAAAATATGCAAAGTAGTGTTCTATGCAGTTTATGGATAGACACGTATGTGATAAAAATGTGAAAACATGCATGGAAATGAAAGGCATCAAATACAAGAATTTGGCTCCTTCTGAGAAAGGGAGACAGGGGAAATGAATGGAAACAGAAAACTTCAGCTATATCCATAAAGTCTTATTTCTAGGGAAAAAAAGATATTTAGTAAATACAGGAAACATATAAGATTTGACAATGCTGGGCTGTAAGTACAATGGAGCTTATCATATTATTCTTTATGAAGCTTATAATTTTATTCTCTATATACCTTTATTTGCAAAACATTTCACAATTTTTAAAACAGAGGTTTTTAAAAAGAAATGAAAAGGTATATTATGAAGCTGGAGTATGTGTCTTGGATCTTAAATATTTACACAAATAATATGAAATAAAGATTCTGTGAAATTCAGAAGCCCTTTTTCATTTCAGTTGAGATGCACTTGGATATTTAATAAAAGCTCAGCAATGCAATCTTTAAAAGATTAGTTTTTACAAATGAAAGTAGTGAAAACTTCACAACAAAATACTTTTTGCATAGATTCATATAAGCACAGCATATACAACCTCTTGAGGTTGTCCAAATTCAAACCAGAAGTCCACATAACCATTTTGGAATGCAGTACCATTGTTTATACATTTAAGTTATGTTGTTTAAAGAAAGTTATACTTAATGAAGGAAAAGGAAGAATGCTGAAAACAGCTTTCAGAAGTATCCTGATAAAAGATCAGGTTTGAAAAAGTTCATAATTCTATTTGAATAATAGGACATTTTATTTGTGTAACAACTAATCCCACAGTTTAATTTAAAGGTCAAGTCATTGATTTGGCTCGAGGCAGAGCAGAGAGACAGTTCTGTCTCCCTGTTCATACACATTCAAGTAGTTCCACGAGACCTCCTAAAATCTAAGATGAGGTAACTTTTTCTTAATTTGGTGGAAAGAAGATTTCTGTGTTTGTTGACAATAGAAAGAAACACCTTTATTCCTATTTTCCCCTTTTTAGTAAAACAGAAAATCCCACAGATTTCACGTCAATATATTGTCCCCTAGAAACACAGACAAGAAGGTCAAGAGAGCAGATATTTTATAAATATTCGTGTAGTCTTTTCCCCTTTGTAATTTTTTTCTGCCTTCCTCTTATTTACATATTTCAAAGCACACTTTTCCTGTCCAGAGAAGTCATCCCCGTCCTTTAACCTGGGAGTGAGAGGAATTTTCCACCGCGATTGCTGTTGTCTAGCTACTGTGCCCATGAATTATGTTTCTGAAGCACTGTTTGTCAATGATTTCCAAAGCAGTATTCACTCTACACCATGGGGGTCAGACAACATTTGACACATCCTCAAAACTTAAAAGTAACATGAGTTTAATTATCATGTGCATGAGACATTTGTTGCCTCCTCTCTCTTCCGAAATGTGTGTGAGCTCAGCCCTTTGGTGTGGAAGATCTGAGAAAAGAAAGTGAGAAGGAAAAATCAAGAAATGATAATACCTTCAATTTCTAACAAAGAGCTCCAAATACTATTATTTGATAATGTTGCATCTGTCTTTGCAAGTGCAAACTGTGGGGAGGGCGGTTGGGGAGCTAAAGGGAATGACTGTGCCCATCATTTAACCTTTCAGTTTCATTATCTGTTAACTAGGAATAATAATACAGGTTTGACATACTTTGGTTCTTTGAGGATAAAGTTAATAATAAACATAATACATAAATCTATTCTCCTTTTAAAAAATCAGAAAATTAAAAAGATAAAGGTAAGGACTTCCCTAGTGGCTTAATGGTAAAGAATCCACCTGCCAATGCAGGAGACACGGGTTCCTGGTCTGTGAAGATCCCACCTGCCTCGGAGCAGCTAAGCCCCGTGCTCCGCAACTACTGAGCCTCAACTCTAGAGCCCGGAAGCTGCAGTACAGAGCCACTCACCACAACTACTGCAGCCCGTGCTCCCTAGAGCCCCTGCTCCACAACAAGAGAAGCCACCGCAATGAGAAGCCCTCACACCACAACTAGAGAGTAGGCCCTGCTCCCTGCAACTAGAGAAAGCCCACAGAACAGTGAAGACCCAACACTCCCAAAAGTAAATAAATACATTTATAAATAAAGTTATTTTTTTTAAAAGATAAAGGTAAAATGCTTGCATTAGTCAGTGTTCTCCAGAGAAACAGAATCTACAGAATCCATATCTGTATCCATATCTATATGTATTTGCATGTGTAGAGAAAGAAAGATTGATTATAAGGAACTGATTCAAACACAGTTAAAGAGGCTGAGAAACCCAAGATCTGCCATGGGAAAGCTGGCCAACCATCTGGTTCCGATCCGAGAGCAAATAGGCTTGGAGACCCAAGAAGAGCTGATGTTTCAGTTTGAGCAGCTCAAACAATGAGGCAGGAGGGAGGGTCTGCCTTTTTATTCTATTCAGGACTTCAACTGATTTGGTGAAGACCACCCACATTAGAGAAGACAATCTGCTTGGCTCAATTTAACTGATTCAAATGTTAATTTCATATCAAAACATCCTCACAGACATACCCAGAATAATCTTAGACAAGTTACTGGGAACCCCATGGCCTTGTTAAGTTGACACATAAAATTGATTGTCTCAGTCCCCTTGGCCACCTCCCCAACTTGTTCTCTTCCCTTTTTCTCATAGATAACCATTTTTGAGTTTGAAGCTCATTCTTCCAGATAAATCTTTTAAATACTTTTTTACCTTAATAAGTAGAAAAAAAATACGTAGTATTGTACTGTAGTATTTGACATAAATGGTATCAGATCATACATATCCTTTTGTGACTTGTGGTTTTCGTTCATATATGTTTTTGAGATTTGTCCTTGTTGATACATGCTGGTTCATGATTCTAACATCTGGATACTATTCAATTGAATGAATAAACTATGTTTCATTGAGTCATTCTTCTATTGATGTACATTGAGGTTGTTCCTGGTTTGTCACTATTAACACTTTTATAGTAAACATCTTTGTGTACATGTAGGTGTATTTCTCTGCCTAGAAGAGTAATGCATGTAATTCTCTTGATGGGAGAAAACTTGACTAGTGTAATGAAAACTGATTGTAAAGTTTTAAGCTAGTCTTTTTGGTTTGTGTGTAATCTTATGAATTGTTGTTTTTGATAAAGATTCTTGAGATATACTATGGCAGGAGGCCAGCTCTCCAGCAAAACAGGGTTTTTCAGAGTAGCTGTACTTTAGAGAGAATCACCTTAATTCAGGATCCAGAACTTACTTCTGCAAGTCTAGGACCTAATTTTTTCAGTGAACTCATTGAGAGGCCATGTTTTCAGTATCCAGGCACTGTTGAAGTCACCCTAGGAAGAAGTAGTAGATTCTTATTCTACATTTTCCAGAGTATTTCATATTCTTTTTACAAAAATTTATTCTTAAAGTCTTGGGATCACACCAGATTATTTGAGCCTTTTGATGCCTGTGACTCCTAAGTTGGGTTGTCATTCATCAGTATGAGCTTTGTTTTTTCAGAGTTCATGAACTGAAATACTAATTTTTAAATTGGTTTTTAGTCCTGGGTATAAAGGAACCAGGGCTTCCCCAGTGGCTCAGCAGTAAAGAGTCTGCCTACAATCCGGGAGACTGGGGTTCAATCCCTGAGTTGGGAAGATTCCCTGGAGAAGGGAATGGCAACCCATTCTAGTATTGTTGCCTGGAGAATCCTCATGAACAGAGAAGCCTGGCAGGCTACAGTTCATGGGGTTGCAAAGAGTCAGACACAACTGAAGTGACTTAGCACACACACATAAGTGAACCAAATCCCTCATTCTATAAGTAGGTACTATTATCCCTATTTTACAGCTATGGAAACTGAGGCTCAGAGAGGTTTAAGGGAATTTGCCCCATGTCACAAAACTCTGAAATGGACAAGCCAGGATTCAACCCCAAGTCTGTTTGACTTCAAGGCCAGTGCTTTTTCCATAGTATACTGCAGGCTTTCAGGACACATTTTCTTTCTCTGTCCCTAACTCACTTTGCAACAGTATGTATGTATTTGAGGCATATAAAAGACCAAATAAATAATAAGAAAAACTACCATTTATTGACCACCCATTCTATGTTGGGTTTCCCTGGTGGCTCAGCTGGTAAAGAATCCACCTACAATGCAAGAGACCTGGCTTCGATCCCTGTGTTGGGAAGATCCCCTGGAGAAGGGAAAGGCTACCCACTCCAGTATTCTGGCCTCGAGAATTCCACGGACTGTATAGTCCATGGGGTCACAAAGAGTCGGACACGACTGAGAAGCTTTTACTTTCATTCTATGTCAAGCACTGGGCTAGGCATGATACCTTTTCTGTAAAACCTCATAACATCCCTCTAAGGTAGACATTATCATCTCCATATTACAGATGAGAAAACTGAGGTTCAGAGAGTTTAAGTGACTTTCACAGAGAGTGCCAGGGCAAGATTCAAGCTCATATCTATAGGATGCAAAATGTATGTACTTTCCACTACAACCAAGACCTTTCAGTATATTATTTTATTATATGTCTATGTATTATTAATACCTTCATTCTGGTCAAGCTTATATCATTTTAAGCAGACTTTGTGTCCCTCTCTAGTTAACATTAATAGTAGGTTAATAATAGTCTTACCTTAATGGGGAGGAGTTGAAGGAAGAGTTAAAATCTTATTTTTATCTAGCACCTTTTTTATTCAACTATATATTTTCTCTTAATAAAGTGATTTTGCTTGCATTTTTTAAACGGCTGACAGAAGATCAGTACACAGAAAATTTGTCACCTATGAGCAGTTCTCTGATCTTTTCTTAATATAATTTGGGTTTTTATCGAAGTATTTTTCTAGTTCTATAAACAATGTTTTAATCTTTTAAAAAATGGCTAAAACAACAGAGCAAGAGGAAGCACTCATAAATTTCAGGAGTCATTCATTTGTTCATTTGTCTATCCATCCATCCAACACATACTTTTAGAGTGCCTATTGTGCGGCAGACACTATGTTAGTTTCTGAGGATAAAAAGATAAATGTGACATAATTTCTGTTCTTAAGAAACTCACAATTGGTGGGGGAGACCTACAGGTAAATTGACAGTTACAGGACAGAGGGATGAGTATTGTGCCTGAATGAGAAAATAGTATAGTGGTTTCATCAGGGTTCATATCTCAGGTCTGTCATTTGCTGTCACTACTTCATGCAGTTGGTATGAGAACTGAGTTTTTCACATGCTTGCTTTGCTTTGCTTTGCTAAGTAGCTTCAGTCGCGTCCGACTCCTGCGACTCCATGGACTGTAACCTGCCAGGCACCTCTGTCCATGGGATTCTCCAGGCAAGAATACTGGAGTGGATTGCCATGTCCTCCTCCAGGGGATCTTACCGACCCCGGGATCAAACCCACATCTCATTATGTCTCCTGCATTGGCAGGTGGATTCTTTACTACTAACGCCACATGAACGATCAATAAATAGTGTTATTCTGATAGCCATGCCGCTGCTGCTGCTAAGTCGCTTCAGTCGTGTCCGACTCTGTGCAACCCCATAGACGGCAGCCCAACAGGCTCCCCTGTCCCTGGGATTCTCCAGGCAAGATCACTGGAGTGGGTTGCCATTTCCTTCTTCAATGCATGAAAGTGAAAAGTCAAAGTGAAGTCGCTCAGTCGTGTCTGACTCTTTGCGACCCCATGGACTGCAACATACCAGGCTCCTCTGTCCATGGGATTTTCCAGGCAAGAGTACTGGAGTGGGGTGCCATTGCCTTCTCCGCTGATAGCCATAAGCACTGGGTATTATCACAACATAGAAAAGTGGCACCTAACCCAGACTGGGGAGGGGTTTGGGCAGTAGTCCTAGAGATTGAGTCTTGAAAGAAAATCGGGAGTTACCCAAGCAGAGAAGGGGACAATGGTTTTTGACAGAATATAGCATGGACAAAGGCACCAAGACATAAGGGAATCTGGCATAAGTCGAGAAGTTTGGTGTTGCTGAATATAAAGGGCAAGGGCATGGGGTAGTAGTGAAATTAGACAGGAACCGAATCGGGGTGGGGGGCTTGTAATCAGTGCCCAAGACTTTGAACATTATCTTGAGAGCTAAAGAAATCCATGAAGGCTTATAATGAGGGGGTAAAATGAGCAGATAATTTTGGTAGAATCATGGAGGATGGACAAGGGGGTAAGACTAGTATCAGGGAAACTTGTTGACAGGCTGTGACAGTATTTCAAAGGAGAAATGGTGAGGGAGGCCCTGGACTAAGCTATGGCAATGTAAATGAGAGCATGGGACAGAGTCAAGAGATGTTTAGGAATCGTAAGAAGTAGCAGCACTTGGATGCCACATGGATAAGACAGGTAGAAAATGTGAGTCCTTCTTTCTACCATTCACCCAGCTAGGAAATACAGGAGAAGCAGTTTGAGGAGAGATTTTCTTGACTGCAGTTCTGAGTGCTTGCAAAATAAAATCTAAATTCCTTAGTACCGCATTCAAGGTCCCTTATGATCTGGCTCCAAATTATATTTCCAACTATATCTCATGAGTATAACTTTTCCTAGTCAGATTACAGAAAGTGGTCCATTCCAACCACTGTTTTTCTAAACCCCTGCCTCCTTCAAATAGACATAGTCACAAATAATGAGATATTGTGATTTCTCTACATCTATATAGATAGATGTTGAGAAATATATATATTTCAAAATGATGGATGAAGAGGTGACATTTCAGCTGTATGATAGTTTAAAATGGCTTCCAATGAATTATACCTCCCTGTGCTCACGTCCCTTCACAATGTGATCCTATAATACCTCCTATCAAGAGGTGAAGTCTGTTTCCTTTCCTCATTGTATCTGGGCTGACCACGAAACTTGCTTTAACCAATGAAATGCAGCAGAAGTGACATTCTGGGATTTCTGAGCCTAGGCAGGCCTTAAGAGAACTAGCAGTTTCTGCTTTTGCTGTTGGAACCCAGTTGCCATGGAAAAAAAGCCCAGGCTATTCTGCTGGAAAGAGGCTATGTGTAGAGAGAGGCAGTGGGGGATGAGATACCAGATGGAGATAGAGGACCAGGTGTGAGCATGTCCCAGCTGAGCCCAGTCCCCAGATGACCCACCAGCTGACTGTGGCCAGACAAGTGAGCCTGAAAGGGACCAACAGAACTTCCCAGCCAACCCAAAGAATTTCAAGAAATAATAAATCAGGTTGTTTTAAGCCACGCAGTTGAGTGGTGGCGGGTGGGGGAGGGGTGTTGTTTTACAGCAATGGGTAAGTGTGACACGCTGGCAATGGAAAGGTGAGCGGGAATCCTCCAGGAAGATAATGGAGGAGAGTAGCTTTCTGGGCAGAGTGAATATAATGACCAAAGGCACAGAGGAGTCAAAGTGCACAGCGTGTCTCAGGAAGGGCAAGTGCTATCGTGTGGTTAAAGGAAGACAGGCAGTGCGGGCAGGGAGTCGCTCATGAAAGGGGGAAGCTGGATATGTCTGGAAGGGAAAAGTCTTGTTATCAGTTGCAGTTTAATGTTATCATATCTTCAAACATCACTCGGGAATTGGGCTTCTCTTGTATCGTTCCCTTCCTTTGTGAACTGTTTTCTTCCAAACCTCCTCCAAGAAATTGTTAGCTTGTTATCTAGTTTCTTCAATGTTATCATGGAGAGATTACTAAGAAGCACTTTCAAAATTTAGCTGCCTACCCAGTGGTTAGCTTAACATTACCTTTCATTTTTGCTAAATTCGCTTTTCTGTTCATTTATTAAAGAAGCAAACAGTTATTGAGTTTCTGAAATATGCCAGGCACTTGGGATTCAGAAAAAAATAAGCCGCAGTTCTTACATCAAGAAGCCTATAGTCTATTGGGTGAAATTGATGGGCACTAGGAAATTACAATATAGCATGCTTAGCTCAGACAAGCAGAGGTTTTCATATAATTATTATTATCTAAGATAATACTAAATTTACAGAAACAGTTGCCATCAAGATCCTTTATTTGTTTCTGAAATAATAGACTCTCTATTTTTAAGTAGCCATGAAACTGTGATTGGTTTTATGCCATCAGATTTGGTAAGATACCACCTGGAATACTTGAATGTCAAAGTAAACTTCGCTCCAAAAAAAGCCAAATTGCATATGTCCAGATTCCCTTTGCAGTACTTTTCTGAAATCCTCATTTTTAAGCCCTTATTATTTTTCTTTCGCTTTCTTCTTATGGCTGAGGACCAGTTCATTCCTGTATGATTTCTCAGCCATTTGGAGGTCTTGGAATCACTTCTGTGGTAATATTTGCAGCCTCTGGATCTGGAACTCTTCAGAATACTTTTTTTGTTTTCAATTCCTTCCACTCAGTTTTTCTTCTGGTCTCATTACAATTCACTGGATAGCCCTTTAATTCTTTGATCATGTACCTCGCTCACAGTTCCATTTTGCTCATGTGTCTTTGCAAACCTCTGGGAGAGCAGCCCTTTCCTTTCCCCCATGTTTTCCTCAACGTGGTAATCTTGATCTTGTGTCTGCTAAGTTATGAGCTCTCTCCTATTCCACGCTGGCACTGAGATCCCTAACTCAGCCTCAAGGAAATTATTTTCCTTTTTGCTTGGATGATATCCTTCAAGTTTTTGTGGGGATGGAAAATATCATCCTGTTGAGCTTTCAGGACGTTGTTTGAAAGAATGCTGTTATTTGCCAGAAATATCTGCACAGTAGCTGAACTTCCAGCATATACATTATTCATTATTGTTCAGCCACACCTAGTCTTGTATATTTATACCAATAGGATACTGGGTAGAGATTTGACTTTGACCAGGAATTCTTTTCAGTTCTATATCAAGGTGTTTATTAGTTTGATTCTATCTGAATTACCTCATTATTGACTCACACAGGATCATTTAATTGGAGAAGCCTTTAATACTTAAACAGATGGGCTAAGCCAGTTTTTCCTCTTTTATTCCCTCAGGATAATAATTATCTAACAGAGAATATCAATGGCTACAACTAGAGTCTTTTTCATCTCACTTTAGTGCTGTCTACTGCCACCTTTTTGGTTCAAATATATATTCAAAACCTAGACTTAACATTTTTCTTCATTCCCCCCCCCAAAAAAAATCTGTATCTGCAACATTTGCTGACACTTGATATGCTTAGTGTGAAGATTTAAGCTTTATAAGGTTTATTCATTTCTCCAAGCAAATCTGAAGCAGTCATTTCACAGTGATGGCACCTGGATTAAGACAAATTTCTGCCCAAACATCAGCATGATTTCCTCACCCTTTTTCATAAAAATACAATTAGAAAATAAAATAATTAAATAGGCATTAGGAAGTATGGTCATTTGTTTTTTTAAATTGAAATATATTTGATTTATAATGTTTCAGGTATATAGCAAAGTGACTCAGTTATACATATGTATGTATGAAGTGAAGAAGTGAAGTCGCTCAGTTGTGTCCTACTCTTTGCGACCCTATGGATTGTAGCCTACAGGCTCCTCGGTCCATGGGATTTTCCAGGCAAGAGTACTGGAGTGGGGGTGCCATTTCCTTCTCCAGGGGATCTTCCCGACCCAGGGATGAAACCCAGGTCTCCCGCATTGTAGGCAGACGCTTTTACCGTCTGAGCTACCAGGGAAGCCCCCATATGTATGTATACTATACATATAAAAATATATTTTTTATCAGGTTATTTTCCATTATAAGCTACTACAATATATTGAGTATACTTCCCTGTGCTATACAGTTGATACTTGTCTACAATTGTCTTTTAAAGTTCATATCTTAGACCAACTTTCAAAACAAACAAATATTATACAATTCAGCATCTTTTTTTTCTAATTTTTAGCCTAAATCCTTTACATGGAATCTTAATTAAGTTGCCATCAAAAACCTTTTTTTCTTCTTTTCTGATTTATCAAACTCTGGTTCTGGGGTCACTCAGTCTTCAGGGTCCAGCTTTCTTCTCTTGGTCTCAGCCATGGGTAGTTTGTCTCCTTGCCTATGCTATTTGAGTGGGGCCTAGAAAAGTCCTAGTAGCTTTTTTAAATTTGAAAATGTTATTGAGATAATTGTATACTCGCTACAATTGTATGAAATAATACAGAGAGATCCCTTTTACATTTTGCCCAGGTCCTCACAATGGTAACGTAAAACTGTAGTATTACATCACAATCTGAATACTGATGTTGATATAATCCACTGGTCTTATTCTGATTTCTCCAGTTTTAACTGTACTAATTGGTATATATGTGTGGGTGTGCATGCGTGCACATTTGTATTAATTTATATACAGTTTTATCACCATGTAGATTCATGTTATCTACCACCACAGTCAAGATACAGGAAGTTCAATACCACAAGGGTTCCTGGGGTTACCGTTTTATAACTATACTCACCTCTCTGTGAGCTCCCTTCCTCATCATGTAAAAAATGTCTGTATCTAGCATCTTTTCAAAATATACAATGTCAGAGCTACTAATAAAATCTATTCCTTTTGATTTTTAATTCAATGACCTTTACATATTGTTTCTTATACTTCCTTTTTTGGAAAAGCACTGGCTAGGCGGTCAGATTATTGGCAACCATTAATCTGTCCTCCATTTCTTACATTTTGTCATTTCCAAAATGTTGTATAAATAGATACTTTTCAAAAGTTTTCTGCACTTACAGTGAGAAACGTATGCAGTGCTACAGTATTGCAAGAACAGTAAAAGCCCTTCTTGTGTTTTTTACTCCGTTTGAAGGAAAATATTTTCTACCAGAAAAGTAAAAGAGTAAAATCGACCCCACTCTCTAGATATTTTACTCTGGTAAAGTTCTAATTTAGTGAGGGTAGCTGAAGCTTTTCAGTATGGGCACTGCTTCAAGTCATGGTTTGTATTAAAGGAAACTCTGCTTATCCCTCCGCCCACCCCACACCCAGGGTAGTACAGACAGAACTTTAGGGTTAGGGGAATGAATGAAAGCTTTTGCCTGAGATCCATATGTTGAAATAGCCACATATATTGATAAATGACAGAATTCAAAAGGAGCTTAAGAAAAAAGGTTGATTTATACTAAAAGTTCTGATATTCCATTTCATATTCCATCTTGGAACCACATGTTCAGAAGTGTGCTTTCCTTTGAACATGATGTCACCATGAATCCAAGGTCATTATGAAATATAAGCTTGACGTTGTTTTTCCTGTGATGCGGAGAGATACTACATTCTCTTGCTTCCGTCTCTCAAATGACAAAATGGCAAAAGGAGTTTGTGGGAAGGCTGCCCAAGTTAGGGGCCAATGGCTCTTTTCTCGTGTGTTCTCAGCTGGCTTTGTTGTTCTAGGTTTTCCCTTACTACCCACTTAGACTCAGATGTTGTCCCAACATCTTACTCCCATCTCCATCTCCCCCCTTGTTTTCTGCTCTGGAATCATCTAAAGAATTTCACCTGCTGGGTGTTTCCAACAGGCCAATTAAAATGGGGGAGAGGGGAGGAGAGAAGGAAGAGGAATAACAGCAAAGAAGAAATTATTAAGTATTAAGCAAAGCAAAGAGGGACCTCCTGTTTGGTTTCAGTGAAGCTATTGAATTGATCTTCTACAAGCTTTGGGGATTGGCATCAGAGAGGCAATAAGTGAGCCAACTCAAGTGGAAAGATTGAGAATGAAGGTAGAGTGATCTGGAAAACTAAACTCCCCCAAAGACTTTAAGACTACTAAAACCAAAGAATTACTGGTTTTTACTACTACTCTGGGTTGCATTCATTTTAAAGGCAACTGGTATCAGTGGCCAAAAATTGTATTAGCAACTTGACAACAAGGAAAACCTACCTAACTGGGTCATTACTAATATTAATACCTATGAAATAGTGAGTAGAGGAAGCCAGTCTGAGAGAATCACTGCAGTGTGTAATTATGCCCTTTGAAAGTGCAGTTCATTCATGGATCTCAAAGCACACTACCAACTTTAATTATTTTTCATAACACCTCTGGGAGACTATTATTTCCTACAGACAGATGAAGAAATTGAGATAGAAAGGGTACCAGGCCCTTCCAATCACACCATGAGTCACCTGCTGACTTGCTCCAGTTCCTGATTTGTCATTTGAATTGACTATTTCCAAATGAAGAGGGAGGGAATGCTTGAGTGGGGCTTTGGGGGAACTTTGGCTTTTAATTTTTGTTTGGAAGCGAAGGAGGCCAAATTCCTTTTAAGATAAAATGCTGTTCAAAGAATCATTATCTACTTGAATGTGTATGGGAATATATTAAAATAATATTCAAGATACATGCCAGAACATACACAGAAGTCTATAGCATAACAGCCCAAGTGTGTTCTGTTGTCTTCCATCAACCTTGGATAGAAAAACAAAACAGCAATAAATAAATTACATATAATCATAAAGTTTTAGTATCTGAACAGTCTTCAACCATCTCAGATCCTGTAGCTTTGGTTGCACCACTTTGATGAAACCTGCTCCAATTATTGGGCCACACCCTCATTTGTCCTTCTTTGTTCCTGTAATAATGTTAGGCTAGCAATCTAGCTCTCTATCACACTATACTTACACTCTTTTGTTCCTTTGATTTGTTTTGAGTTAAACAAGACTGTGGTTACCAATGGTTCCTGCATTATGTTTGGAATGGGGGAATACCTTGTGAATGATGAATGTAAATCTCTTTCTGCTACCAAGACTATAAACTCTAGGAAGACTCAGACTGGATCTTATTTTCTTCTGTCACTTTCTCCTAGAATTTGTGTACACTGCAAGCAATTAATACACCTTTCATTAAAAAAGGCAGCTTAATTTGAATAATAAGGCTACAGTTTTTCCGGTGGTCATGTATGGATGTGAGAGTAGGACTGTGAAGAAGGCTGAGCGCCGAAGAATTGATGCTTTTGAACTGTGGTGTTGGAGAAGACTCTTGAGAGTCCCTTGGACTGCAAGGAGATCCAACCAGTCCATTCTGAAGGAGATCAGCCCTGGGATTTCTTTGGAAGGAATGATGCTAAAGCTGAAACTCCAGTACTTTGGCCACCTCATGCGAAGAGTTGACTCATTGGAAAAGACTCTGATGCTGGGAGGGATTGGGAGCAGGAGGAGAAGGGGACGACAGAGGATGAGATGGCTTGATGGCATCACCGACTTGATGGACGTGAGTCTGAGTGAACTCCGGGAGTTGGTGATGGACAGGGAGGCCTGGCGTGCTGCGATTCATGGGGTCGAAAAGAGTCGGACATGACTGAACGACTGGACTGAACTGAACTGAATTTGAATATATATTTCAAATAAAAAGAAACTTGTGTGAACCTTGTATATACCACCCAGCCCCAGCAAAGGCTTAGAAAAGATTCCCTGGTGAGTGAATACCCTTTCCCTAATCTCCCAACAGATTCACAAAACCTGCTTTAGGAAATAACTTACTGGTTTCCTGCTTCAGAAATTCAAAACCCATCAGACTATTTTAAACTTCTCTAATTTGTAAGGGGTAAGTTCACTTCAGTTCAGTTGCTCAGTCGTGTCCGACTCTTTGTGCCCCCATGGACTGCAGCACGCCAGGCTTCCCTATCCATCGCCAACTGCCAGAGCTTACTCAAACTCATGTCCATCAAGTTGGTGGTGCCGTCCAACCATCTCATCCTCTGTTGTCGCCTTCTCCTACAGCCTTCAATCTCTCCCAGCATCAGTGTCTTTTCAAACGAGTCAGTTCTGCACATCAGGTGGACAAAGTATTGGAGCTTCAGCTTCAGTATCAGTCCTTCCAACGAATATTCACAACTGATTTCCTTTAGGATGGACTGGCTGGATCTCCTTGCAGTCCAAGGGATTCACAAGAGTCTTCTCCAACACCACAGTTCAAAAGCATCAGTTCTTCAGCACCCAGCTTTCCTTATGGTCCAACTCTCACATTCATACATGACTACTGGAAAAACCATAGCATTGACTAGACAGATCTTTGTTGGCAAAGTAATGTCTCTGCTTTTTAATATGCTATCTAGGTTGGTCATAACTTTTCTTTCAAGGAGCAAGCGTCTTTTAATTTCATGGTTGCAGTCACCATCTGCAGTGATTTTGGAGCCCCCCAAAATAAAGTCTGTCACTATTTCCATTGTTTCCCCATCTATCTGCCATGAAATAATGGGACTGGACGTCATGATCTTAGTTTTCTGGATGTTGAGTTTTAAGCCAATTTTTTCGCTCTCCTCTTTCACTTTCATCAAGAGTCTCTTTAGTTCTTCTTCACTTTCTGCCATAAGGGTGGTGTCATCTGCATATCTGAGGTTATTGATATTTCTCCTGGCAATCTTGATTCCATCTTGTGCTTCATCAGTCCAGCATTTCTCATGATGTACTCTGCATAGAAGTTAAATAAGCAGGGTGACAATATACAGCCTTAACATACTCCTTTCCCAATTTGGAACCAGTCTGTTGTTCCATGTCCAGTTCTAACTGTTGTTTCTTGACCTGTATACAGATTTCTCAAGAGGCAGGTCAAGTGGTCTGGTATTCCCATCTCTTTCAGAATTTTCCACAGTTTGCTGTGATCCACACAGTCAAAGGCTTTGGCATAGTCAATACAGCAGAAGTAGATGTTTTTCTGGAACTCTCTTGCTTTTTTGATGATCCAACGGATCTTGGGAATTTGATCTCTGATTCCTCTGCCTTTTCTAAATCAAGATTGAACACCTGGAAGTTCATGGTTCACATACTGTTGAAGCCTGGCTTGGAGAATTTTGAGCATTACTTTGCTAGTGTGTGAGATGAGTGCAATTGTGTGGTAGTTTGAGCATTCTTTGGCATTGCCTTTCTTTGGGATTGGAATGAAAATGGACTTTCTCCAGTCCTGTGGCCACTGCTGAGTTTTCCAAATTTGCTGGCATATTGAGCACAGCACTTTCACAGCATCATCTTTCAGGATTTGAAATAGCTCAACTGGAATTCCATCACATCCCTAGCTTTCTTAGTAGTTATGCTTCCTAAGGCCTCCTTGATTTTGCATTCCAGGATGTCTGGCTCTAGGTGAGTGATCACACCATCATGATTATCTGGGTTATGAAGATCTTTTTTGTATAGTTCTTCTGTGTATTCTTGCCACCTCTTCTTAATATCTTCTGCTTTTGTTAGGTCAAAGGCATTGCAGAGTTCACCATCATCTAAGAAATATTTAGTTACATTATGAAAATTATATAAATGAGATGAGTGCAATTGTGTGGTAGTTTGAACATTCTTGTAAGGGGTAGGAGAAACCAAATTTACCCTAAATGTGTACCCAAGGAGACTTAGTGCACATAAGATGACCTTGAGGAGTCCCAGTAAATGCCTTTAGACCTTTCATTCAAAACCTCCATTTTTAGTCTTCAGACATGTCAGATTTTCTTGATTCTGAGCTCTGCATGTGCTTCTTTCCAAGGCAGAAATCTCTTTCACCACATCCTTGACAAAGGGTCCCCTCTTCCAGAAGAGCCCCCCATCATCCTCCCCAAACAGTTTGAATTAATACAAAAAAATACAGTTCCTATTGCCCTTCTTCATCCAGCCTGGCATTTCACATAATGTATTCTGCATATAAGTTAAATAAGCAAGGTGACAATATACAGCCTTGATGTACTCCTTGTGCTAAATGAAGCACAAGCAGGAATCAAGATTGTTGGGAGAAGTATCAATAACCTCAGATATGCAGATGACACCACCGTTATGGCAGAAAGTAAAGAGGAAGAGCCTCTTGATGAAAGTGAAAGAGGAGAGTGAAAAAGTTCGCTTAAAACTCAACATTCAAAAAACAAAGATCATGGCATCTGGTCCCATCACTTCATGGCAGATAGATGGGGAAATAATGGAAACAGTGACAGACTTTATTTTTGGGGGCTCCAAAATCACTGCAGATGGTGACTGCAGCCATGAAATTAAAAGATGCTTGCTCCTTGGAAGGAAAGCTATGACAAACCTAGACAGAATATTAAAAAGCAGAGACTTTAGTTTGCTGATAAAGGTCCATCTAGTCAAAGCTATGGTTTTTCCAGTAGTTATGTATGGATGTGCGAGTTGACCATAAAGAACGCTGAGTGCTGAAGACTGGATCCTTTTTTGAACTGTGGTGTTGGAGAAGACTCTTTGAGAGTCCCTTGGACTGCAAGGAGATCAAACCAGTCAATCCTAAAGTCCTGAATATTCATTTGAAGGACTAATGCTGAAGCTGAAACTCCAATACTTTGGTCACCCGATGCAAAGAACTGACTCATTGGAAAAGACCCGATGCTGGGAAAGATTGAAGGCAGGAGGAGAAGGGGACGACAGAGGATGAGATGGTTGGATCGCATCACTGACTTGATGGACGTGAGTTTGAGCAAGCTCTGGGAGTTGGTGATGGACAGGGAAGCCTGGCGTGCTGCAGTTCATGGGGTCGCAAAGAGTTGGACACAACTGAGTGAGTGAACTGATTGCCCTTCAGTGATAGAATGGATTCCCTAGCATCTAGCACAGACCCTGGCACATAGTAGGTGTTTTAAAAATGAATTTATTTTTGGCTGTGCTGGGTCTTCATTGCTTTTACATGGGCTTTCTCTATTTGTGGTGAGTGGGGGCTACTCTTCGTTGAGGTGTACAGGCTTTTCATTGTGGTGGCTTCTCTTGTTGCGGCTTCTCTTGTTGCCAAGCACCTGTTCTCATGCATGGACTTCAGTAGTTGAGGCACACAGGCTCAGTATTTGGAGCTCACCTAGAGCATGGGCTCTGTAGTTACGGCACATGGGCTTAGTTGCTCCATGGCATGTGGGATCGTCTTCACCCATGGGTCAAACCTGTGTCCCCTGCCTTGGCAGGCAGATTCTTACCACCAGGGAAGTCCCTGGTGGTAAGTGACTTAATGTTGTGTTTAATGTTGTGCATTAAATTTAATAGTAAGTGTTTAATGCTGGTGCATTAAAAAAAATGAAATCTGTGGAAAATCAGTACTGATTCCAAATTGCATTATATTTGCCAATGCACAGCTTTCAGAAGAGGCTTTCCCACACTGTTCATTTATAAATTTGCTCATTCATTCCTTCACTCATACATCTATGCATTGAAGAAATTAACTCTGCTTATTAATGGACCAGATAGCATGCTAGTCATTGGGAACATAGTGATTAGGGAGACATGGTTCCTGACCTCCAAGTTTGGCCTTGGTAACATAATGAAAAGTTCTCTTCCTCCTTTCCAAATTCTTAACAGCAGAAACAAAGTTATCAATTATGTGTTTTAGAATTACTTTAATTTTTAAATTCTAGTTGAGTAGACATGCTAAGGACCACATATATCTATTTATTACTTCTATTGGGCTTTGTGGTTTGGTATTGTATGGCCAGCCAGGTCTTGCTGTACAAAAAAAAAAAAAAGAGATCCTGGATTTGGATATATACACTCAACGTTCAGACAGTGAGGCAGCCAATTTAGCTAATTCATGTCAAAAATTAACCAGAAACATTTTCACTGCCTATAAGCACAGCTTGACTGGTGATTCACCATATGATTTAGGTGAGTCATGTAACCTCTATGTCTGGGGTTCTTCAGATGTAAATTATAGAGATGTTCTGAATATAATGAATGAGAGACACAATGGCATAGTGCCAACAGTACCAGACCAATTATTTCGTCCTCCCTGAATTTATCTGTTTTGTATAGTTTTATTTTCATATATTAGAAAACAGAGCTGACCTGGTTGCCCAGGTAAATCTATTTAAGGGCCACTTGAATGGCAGGGATTATGAACACAATTTCCACAACTGTACATAGCAACAATTTATCCAATTATCTCTGCACTTACCTATACACTTCTGATTTAAACACAGGAGTAACCATGTAGAGAGTGGAAAGTAAACAGATAATATATGTAACAAATTTAAAGGCCATGGAAATGGCCAAGAAACTGTATAAATGATTTCATCACTATACATCCTTGATTAATCAGATACTATTTCACAACTGTTTCATTTTGTGTGAAACTAATCCATAATTGGGCTTTCCAGGTGGCTCAGTGGTAAAGAACTGACCTGCCAATACAGGAGACTTGGGTTTGATCCCTGGGTTGGGAAGATCCCCTGGAGAAGGAAATGATAACCCACTCCAATACTCTTGCCTGGGAAATCCCATGGACACAGCCTGGTGGGTTACAGTCCATGGGGTCACGAAAGAGTCAGACATGGCTGAGTGACTAAACAACAACAACCCATAATTAGTCCAATAAACTCTAATTAGAGGAATGATTCCTTAAGCTTATATAGTTTATACTTTTTTAAGCTCTTTCATGTACATTTACTCATATAATCCTTGCAGCAATCCTCTGAGGTAGGCAGAGTAGGGATTCTTATCCCCATGTGTTAATATTTTTGTTACATTTCATTCTGTACAAATGACCAAATATTGATTTATAACTCATATAAAAGACCTATAACTAAGTATAGGTCTTTTTACTTAATTCTTATAGCTCACATAAGAATATAATGTATCTGAAATATTTACAGTAGACCAAGAAAGCCATAAATACAGTAGAGTACATTCTTTTTAGTAGTCAAATAATAAACAAAAATCTAGTTGAAAGAAAAACAATTTTTTTCAGGTAAGTTAGGTCATTCTCTTAATGATTAATACGGGCCTTTGTTAAATTTCTGCTAGGAAATCCCTACAAAATGTTAATTTAATGAAAAATAAAATATTTTCAGCAAGTTTTTCTCTACTTGAGATTAAATTTATGGGAGAGATTTGGGGTCTTTGTTTTTAAGTTTCTCTGAAACATCAGTAATTGTTCATGAACCTACTCATGTGTTTTCTTTTCCTCAATCCAATAGTCAGTAATCTGGCAGAAGGAGAGCCTAACCACTGCCAAACAAAATTCCAATATTTAATGAGAAAATACATTCTTGATGCTTTAGCCAAAAATGCAAAGCCCCTTATTTAGGCTAATGGGATTAAAAAGAAGTCTCTAGTACCTAGTAACAGAATAAAGTTAAAGACACATAATGCACAGACTTAAAAAAAACACCTCTCAATATAAAAGTTTTTGTAACAAATGACATTTATAATTTTGTATGTAAAAAATATTTTTGGAATATAAATTAGAAACAAGAACCAGATTTTGAAGCAAGATCATTGTTTAAATACTATTTGTTGTTGTTTGGTCACTAAGTCTTGTCCGATTCTTTTGTGATCCCATGGACTGTAACCCATCAGGCTCCTCTGTCCATAGATTTCCCTGGCAAGAATACTGGAGTGGATTGCCATATCCTTCTCTGGGGGATCTTTTCAACCCAGGGATTGAACCAACGTCTCTTGCATTGGCAGCTGGATTCTTTGCCGCTGAACCACCAGGGAAGCCTTTAAATATTATTACTTCAATTAGTTATACCCTGGTTGTTTTTTGAAAATTTATTCTGGGAAGATAAAAGGGAGGAATAAAGTTTGGTTTATCTTGGGTTCTTATTCCTTATTTGTTTTGAACCAGTATCCTTCTAATATTTATTCATAAACCTAAAGTTAATAACGGAGAAGGCAATGGCACCCCACTCCAGTACTCTTGCCTGGAAAATCCCATGGACGGAGGAGCCTGGTAGGCTGCAGTCCATGGGGTCGCTAGGAGTCGGATACAACTGAGCGACTTCACTTTCACTTTTCACTTTCATGCACTGGAGAAGGAAATGGCAACCCACTCCAGTGTTCTTGCCTGGAGAATCCCGGGACGGGAGAGCCTGGTGGGCTGCCTTCTATGGGGTTGCACAGAGTCGGACACGACTGAAGCGACTTAGCATAGCATAGCATAGCATAGCAAAGTTAATAAGCATTATCGTTAATAAGCAGAGGCCCATGCAAAAGGTTTCTTACGCTATAGTTATTAGTTATGGTGCATATAGGGTCTTGGAAATATAAAATTAAACAGAATAAGATCGGGGGGGAAAAATCTAAATAGACCAAATCCTATACAAAGCTAAATGGCTAGGTTACGGACATATTTGTTATAGCAAATTAGTAGTTTGTAGGAAAAGGAAACAGTCTGACTTTCATCTAGCCTTACCTACCTTAAGATTTTTATTTTGGTTATGGTTAGAGGCCAATATTGACCTTAGTGTGGATTTATGCAACTCTGAAAACCTTTAGAGATCTAAGGCCATCACAAGAATTTTCTTTGGTCCTTTTGTGCCAGTTACTTTAAAATCTTCAGACCTAAAAAAGAATTCAGAACTGCTAGTTAATATGAATTAGAGAGGCTGACCACTTCCAACTCTATCAGTTGTAGGTTAACTGCTCACATTTCACTGAAGATTTGACTCTTTCTAGAAGTGCAGGTCTGTTCTGTACAACTTCAACTGATTGCTGTCACACTAATGCTTATAAGTGAGACTTGAAATACTTAACCCTTTCACTGCTTGATTGGAGGATAGTTTAATGTGATCAATGTGTCTCTATTCTATTCTGAACTTGGCAGTCTAAGGGCTGAAGAATGATTTTCATTATCAAATTCAAAAGAATACTACATGCAAGGAAATTTTGTTGAAAAGTCAAATCAGAAGGGACTTTCATGATGTTACATCTTATGTCTTCACATTTTGGTAGCAGGAGAAAATACAGGACTGGATCCACAAAGAGTTATAAGGAGAAAAAAGGTGATGATTACAGTCATCTGCACAGAGCAGTTTGATTTACAGGTTTCAGCCGTTTAATTATTTCTGGATTTGGACCCCATACCACATCTCAGTCATTTTCAAACTGTAGCCTTATCAGAACCACCTAGAGGGTTTTTTAAAACACTGATTGCTGGGTTATACCCCAGAGTTTCAGATTCACTAGTTTCAGGCTGGAGCCGATTAATTCACTTTTTTTTTTTCTTTTCCTTTTTTTGGCCACGCCACGCAGCACGTGGGATCTTATTCACCCCCCGACTGAGGATTGAACCTGTGTCTCCTGCATTGGAAGTGCAGAGTCTTAACTGCCAGGGAAGTCCCAATAATTTGTTATTTCTAAGAAGTTCCTAGATGATGCAGATGCTGCTGACCCCCAGACCACACTTTGAGAACCACTAGTTTTTTTGGGCTCCAAAATCACTGCAGATAGTGAGTGCAGCCATGAAATTAAAAGACGCTTACTCCTTGAAAGGAAAGTTATGACCAATCTAGATAGCATATTCAAAAGCAGAGACATTACTTTGCCCACAAAGGTCCATCTAGTCAAGGCTATGGTTTTTCCAGTGGTCATGTATGGATGTGAGAGTTGGGACTGTGAAGAAAGCTGAGCGCCGAAGAATTGATGCTTTTGAACTGTGGTGTTGGAGAAGACTCTTGAGAGTCCCTTGGACTGCAAGGAGATCCAACCAGTCCATTCTAAAGGAAATCAGTCCCGGGTGTTCTTTGGAAGGAATGATGCTAAAGCTGAAACTCCAGTACTTTGGCCACCTCATGCAAAGAGTTGACTCATTGGAAAAGACCGTGATGCTGGGAGGGATTGGGGGCAGGAGGAGAAGGGGACGACAGAGGATGTGATGGCTGGATGGCATCACCGACTCGATGGACACGAGTTTGAGTGAACTCTGGGAGTTGGTGATGGACAGGGAGGCCTGGCGTGCTGCGATTCATGGGGTCGCAAAGAGTCGGACACGACTGAGTGACTGAACTGAACTGAGGTATCCATACACCACACAGTTAGCCTACCTTTATTGTACTTATAATTTTAAAATGTTTAAATAGAAGTATAGTTGACTTACAATATTAGTTTCAAGTGTACAACACCACAATTCAATATTTTTATAGATTATACTCCATTTAAAGTTATTAAAAAACAATGGCTAATTTTCCTATGCTGTATAATATTCCTTGCTGCTTATTTATTGTATACATACTAGTCTGTATCTCTTAATCCTATACCCCTATCTTACCCCCTACACCCTCCCTCTCTCCTAGATGTTCTCTATATCTCTGAGTCTGTTTCTGTTGTTATATACATTGATTTTATTTTTTATATTCTACATGTAAGTGATATCATCCAGTGTTTTTCTTTCTCGACTTATGTCACTAAGTATAATACTCTCTAGGTCCATCTACATTGTTGCAAATTAGCCTACCAACTT
Source organism: Bubalus bubalis (assembly GCF_019923935.1). NCBI lineage: Eukaryota > Metazoa > Chordata > Mammalia > Artiodactyla > Bovidae > Bubalus > Bubalus bubalis. Next base: position 131,651,908 of record NC_059181.1, on the reverse strand, counting down.
CTAATAAGTACCGCATTTATTCTATAATGTATAAGCAAACTACAAATGAAATAGTGAGAACATCATTAAAAATTTTTCTTTTTTTTTGTTTGGTCATGCTACGTGGCTTGCAGGATTTAGCTCCCCAACCAGGGACTGCACCCTAGCCATGGCAATGAAAGCATGGAGTCCTAACCATTGGACCACCACGGAACTCCCTAAAAGTATTTTTTAAATTATAGTATCAGTTTTGAGCATGTATGTTTACCTTAATCTTCAACTAGGGGAAACAGGGGAATAAAGTTGATCTTAATTCTTATTTAGATGTCCTTTAAAATTTAGCAGTAATAGTGGCAAGTTAAAAATTCACAATTTAAAAAATGTTCTAATCCTGTATAGGTATATAACAAAGTAACTATAGGAGAAATAACATAATGTCTAGGATTTACTTTAAAATATATCAACAATAAATAAATTTTAAAAATAAAGGGATAGAGAGTCCTAGATGAAACAAGACTGGCAAAATGTTATTTGCTGAAGCTGAATGATGATTACGAGGTTCATTATATTTTTGTTTCTACTTTTATGTAAGTTTGAAAATTTTTGTAAGAGAAAGCTTTGAAAATTCACATCTTCATCAATATTTATTGAAAGTATAGTTGACATGTAAGAAATGTGGACTGCATTTACAACAGTCTTATGGTATATCTCAGATAACAGTGGTAACAGTCAAGAATTTGATAATCAGTCACTATACAGATGGGGCTTCCCTGGTTGCTCAGTGGTAAAGAACCCACCTGCGAATGCAGGAGACATGGGTTTGATCCCTGGGTTGGGAAGATCCCATGGAGAAGGAAATGGAAACCCACTGAGTATTCTCACCTGGGAAATCCCATGGACAGAAGCCTGGTGGGCTACAGTCCCCAGGGTCTGTAAGAAAGAGTCAGACACAGCTTAGCAACTAAACAATACAATTCAGTTCAGATCAGTTCAGCCGCTCAGTCGTGTCCAACTCTTTGTGACCCCATGAATCGCAGCCCGCCAGGCCTCCCTGTCCATCACCAACTCCCGGAGTTCACTCAGACTCACGTCCATCGAGTCAGTGATGCCATCCAGCCATTTCATCCTCTGTTGTCCCCTTCTCCTCCTGCCCCCAATCCCTCCCAGCATCAGAGTCTTTTCCAATGAGTCAACTCTTCGCATGAGGTGGCCAAAGTACTGGAGTTTCAGCTTTAGCATCATTCCTTCCAAAGAACACCCGGGACTGATTTCCTTTAGAATGGACTGGTTGGATCTCCTTGCAGTCCAAGGGACTCTCAAGAGTCTTCTCCAACACCACAGTTCAAAAGCATCAATTTTTCGGCGCTCAGCCTTCTTCACAGTCCATCTCTCACATCCATACATGACCACAGGAAAAACCATAGCCTTGACTAGACAGACCTTTGTTGGCAAAGTAATGTCTCAGACTAGGCCTGAAATACAACTCAGGGGTAGGGGAAATAGCACTTGAAATGCCCTTTTCTAAATTTCCCTCTCCCTTTGAGAAGCCTTTATTTCCTCACTTTTTTTCTAATTATTTTTTATTGAAGGATAATTGCAATTCCCTTACCTTTTAATCCCACCAGATTTGCTTGCAGTTTCTGAAACTTTGGGCAGCTGCTTCTGTAGACTCACAAAAATCCTTCTCTGCTGCCTGCCTCAAAGGGGCAGTGGCTTTTTAGGTCTCTTGCTTATTCAAGCCTTGTTAAGGTGACTATAGTTATCTCTTGAGTCAACCAGGCCAATCTTTGTGGAGAGGGAGTTTCATATTTTTACACAAAACTAAAAATAAACTTTTCATGTACTTATAGAATTCTATAAACTAATGTGAAAGCAGATGTCTTTTTTTTTTTTAATATCACATGACTTGATATGTCATGGCGCAATTAATGTCTGGCGCAATAATGGCATAGGATATATTTGGGAAGTTACATTTTAGTATTAATATTTTTAAGAGGGCTATTTTATTTTTTTCTGAGGAAGTGAAACAAATACAAAGTAATAAGATATCATTTTAAAGAATAGTGCTTTATTGGATAAGTTTTTATTCACAGAAAAATAAGCTTTAATCTATGATGACTGCCAGATTATACAGTAGAAAGCAATTTTCTTAGTTTTCCATACTGATGGAAAGGTTTCTAGTAAATGAAAACAGCCATAAAATTATATTCACAAATATAGTACTCTATCTCACACATTTCACGTGATTATTTACAACACTATTACAATGACATAAGAATCAGTCATTCTGTCAGGTTAGATATAAAGTATAAAGGTAATGCAAAATCTTCTAACAAAAATTACATTAAAGCAATTGTTACATCAAATAAAAATGCAAATTTGTTGCTAAGTATAGACAGAATGACAAAATATACTTACATAGTAATTTTAAATGATACACAATTAATGCTACACAAGAAGAATGTAGTAAATGCAAAAAAATCTATACGCATTTCTGCAAACTTTAGACTTCAAATAAGAATCTTACCCCCGAAACATTAATGTAATATTGTACAATTTGAAGCCATATGTATTTAAGATTGTCCTACTGTATTAGTTATAAAGTGTCATTTAATATGTAGTGAATGTTATGGTATAGAATAAAGAATAGTTGAAAAAATAAACATTTGAGACCTCCCTGGAGAGGTAGCTTGAAGTTTTTCACCGTCAAACTATGTCCCAGTCTGGGCTATCACTGATTAGTTATATAGCTTTGAACACATCATTTCACCATTGAGCCTCAGATGGTTCATCTTAAAACAAAGGGGATGAATTAGATACTCTCTAAGGTCACTTCTAGCTCTGACATCCTATGATTCTGTTGTGCTGCAAGTGAAATTCACATTGTGCTAAGTTTATAAGTCAAACTGAAACTGACTATAAAAGTGGGACTAAGCCAATTGTTTCTATTAGAAAAACTCAACTAACTTTGGTAAGACTATTGTTTCAAGTTTTTAAAAAAGGAATTTAAATATTTTTAAGGATTTGACCTACTTGTGTACTGTAATTTGCATCTTAACTATGACAAACGAGAAAGATGAATTAAGAGTCAGTGAAAGAGTTATTATCTAAGTTTTAGCCCTAATTTCCAGAGTCAAGGCAAATCCATGGAAGGTAAAAAAGTGTTAGGAAGGGAATTAACATCTATAACAAGTATTTTACACATACGGTCTCCTCAACTCTTATAATTTTTTAAGACAGGTACTATTTGCATTTCACAGATGAAGAAATGGTTACCTCTTTTCTTCTTTTCTAAGCCAGATGTGGCTAAAAACCATATCTGTCAAATATTCAGTCCCATTTTCTTCTTTCTCTAATAGAAACGATATACAACCTATCCTATTTCTCCAACCCCTCCACCCCTTTTCCCCCATATTCAACCAACTGGGTAATCAGGAAATAAAACAATGATTTCAGTCTAAAGGGTACAATACGTGGAACTAATGCTGTGGTGGTAGTCTCCATTCAGAGTTCAAAATACCAATTTTATCCACTAAAATGAAAACCAGGAAGAAAACTACCAACATTTAAGTGATAAAACAACAAAAGATTGTAATACACAGGGCCAAATCACATCACATACATTCACTACCCCCATCCTACTCCATCTTAGCCCCTAACCCAAGGGAAAATAAACAAAAATCTAGCAGGAAAGGTAATACAAAGCCATTACTTAACAAACTGGAATTTACTTTATAAACACTAAACTCATTTCTCAAAAATTAAGACAAGGCTTTTGATTAGCACACCAGATTATTATGAATAAAGACAATTATTTATTACAAAACAACTTGACTCTTCACATGACTAAAATGTAGTAAAATAGGCGGTGCCTTTGAAACCTTAGAGTGAGCTTTATACAGAAAAGGAAGTCTACGTGGAGATACTGAGAACTATTTTGGGAAGGGGGAGGCAGAGATTTGGATCTGGCTATATTTTTGACCTTGCAAGTGATCATTCTTTGCACAAATAGATGGGAAGGATCCAGTGCTTTTTATAGTGCAAACACAGGCAAACATTGGTAAGTCTTTAAAAATTTGATTAGAAGTTGGAGCGCTGAGTGATTTAAGAACCTGAAGCAACAGCATTTCTAAGCAATTCTTAAAATAAACTTGTTAGCCACATCAGCTTCATGCATTAAATCTCACAACTGATGGGGAGAAAAAAGGTCTTGCTTAAATCTAAACATACAAGTTTTAAAAGAGTTTTAAAGAACTGAGGCTCCCAGAACTGGAAAACCTTATGTTAAAACAATTCAGTCCTTGGACAACAACTAGATTGAACCAACTACCTGACTTGGAGCTGACGTGTCCTGGAAAACACATTTTTAAACCTTTAACACTTTTCTCCCCTTGTAATTTAAGTTTAAATTTAAAGCTTAGATTATACATATAAAATTTAACTTTTAATGAATATCTAACTAAATCTAAATGGAAGAAAGTGCAAAAGTAAAGAACTGAGGATTTACATAGTACAACAAAAACAGGGTGGTCATTATTTGACTTTAAAGATTCTCACTGCCCTGCAGATGCCGGACTTGCCGGCACCACGGGTGTGGCCGCCCTGCTGCGCCTGTGCCGTTGGGGCAGAGAGGAAGCGGCTATTTCTATGCTCAGTGCTCAGAACCGTGGGCGCTAAGAATGGTTTGTAGAAGGACATCAGTGGAAAAAAAAAATAAAGATTCTCATTTAAATTTGCAATGCTTTAAATGAATATCAAAGTAGTAATTAACAGGTTAAGAGAACATAACAATACTCTTTCTCTTAGAAAATACAACAAAAATATAACTTCTGACAGTTTTACTCTCAACCTTTTCTCTACAGTAAAATGCCTCACTCTACAACAGGTTGTTGTGAGGATCTTTGCCTGGGTGTTCTATGAAGCATTTTTAGACTTTTATCTTTTTAACCTATATTGATTCTTACTCAAGCTTTATTTTCTCTTTAATATTAAAAAAACTATTCTTATTTTCTTGTCAGTATTTTATAATTTCCAAGAAGTTTTTAAGGATCTTGGGAGAACATTCCAGAAGTATCTGCTACTATTACTAGACAAGAAAACAAAAAACTTAGGTGAAGACTTGACATTTTATCCTATATACATCTTAAGCATCCTAACGGTAAAAATTCACATGAAACTTTAAGATACAAGATACGAGAATCTCAACATGGAAAGCTGTTACTATAACTACGAGCAGTGTACAAACATGCTTCTACTTTTACCTACATAAGCTGACAGATGTTTAAAATACTGGGTTAACAAAGATCTTTTAGTAAAGTGACTTAGGCAGGCTTAAACTAGCAAGGATTAAAGATGAATCCTTACTAATTAATTGGAAGATCTGAGACATATTTTATATTTCATTTTACAAAATCAGGAATATTTATTTTTAAACAAGAGAAGACATGGTCTACCTGTCAGAAAACTACCACTCAGAAATATTTTTCATCCACGAAGCAGGAAAAACATATAAACATTTAAATTTCACATTGGCACCAAAAGGTTAACTGCCCTGCCTTCTTGGATTAGGCAAACTAAAGCTGAGCAATAAGTAGTTTTGCAGGTGTTTGAACATGCCTAAGCCTTTAAATCAGCAAAATACTTTCTAAAAATTTTGATTACAAAAGTAATAATACTTATAAAAAATTCAAACAGAACAAAATGAAAAAAGTAGAAAGTGAAAGGCCCTTATAAAGCCCCTCTGGGACCCATCCCCCCACCCCCTTTCAAGAGAAACCACATTTAACAGTTTGGTGTCTATCTTTCCAATCTTCCATTCTATATGTATATAAAATACACACACCTTCACTTGGCTCATTCTACACATAGTGTTTTGCCATTTAATTTTATACTTAATATACCTCTGATGTCTTTTTATGTCAGTACATGTAGGCTAAATGGTAGTCAATCATTAAATACCCTTTTAACAATGGCAAAATCATTAAAAAAAAATCATCCACCCAAGTACATGTGTATAATTTAAAAGAAAATGGACAAAATCCTAAAACACAAACATCTAAAAATCATTTCCATCTTTCCACCAGTGTGAAACAGTTCATTCCTTTTTCACACAAAACAAATTATGTGATTGGGGAGATTAACTCTAATCTCCATTCATACAGAATGATCTATTTGTTAAGCCTATCCGAAATGAATGAAAAATTCAATTGATTAATTCACTTACATTTAGAAAACTAAGTCAGTGTACTATAAAACACACATTGTGATCAGTTACAATATGATGCTTCTTAGTCTAGGGTTTCAATTAAATAACAGTGGGAGAAAAATAGAACAGCTAATACAGTTAACATCCTGAAAAATCCAGAAATTCAAATTTTAGACTGCCAACTATAACATTGCAGTTTACACTTTCTTCCTACTTGGCAGCAAATGCTAATGGAATTCAATGCTGATTTCTTCAAGTTGGTTCACATCACACATTCAATCAGGGTAATAAGAACATAAGACACCTACTGTAGTTAGATTACGACATGAAAATTTTTTGCCTCAAAGTAATGGCTGTGTAGCACATGGGACACTTGTCAACTGCTTCAGCACACTGTTTACAAGTGACCAGATGTCCACAAGGAATAAAGACGACAGCAATATTTCTATCCATACAGATTTTGCAAAGCTTCTCCTCTTGTAGGAGCCTTAGCTGCTCTTCAGTACTAATGTCTGTACAAAGACAAAAAAACGTGTTAATTTTAGACTTTCTGAGTTGGTTAAATTCACTGAAACAGTGTGAACCCCTACTATGTGCTGGACGCTGATCAAGTGTCAGGAGATGGGATAACTCACACATGGCATCTGCTCTTAAGCAGTTCACAGCCTAGTGGGAGAGAAGGACGTGAGCTGAGGCTACAGAAGCAAGCACAAAGTACAAAGTACAAAGTGATAAGTTCTGTAATAAAGTTACAAAGTGCTCTGGGACAAGGTAACAGAACAAGTTCTTCTGTTCAGGTTAGGTGAGGAAAGTTCCACCAGTTGGTGGCTGTTGGGTGGGGAAGTGGGGAGGTGGAAGAGTGACATTTAAAAACAGAAATCTGCCAAGCAGAGAAGCAAGGGTTAGGTAAAAGTAGCAGCATATTGAAAGGGCATGGCTTATTCCAGAAATTAAGAGATGGAAGTGGAGGGCCACTTATGAAATGGGACAAGTAGGATTTAGTGATTGGATGTGAAGGATGAGGAAGAAAGAGGAAATAAACTTGATTTCAAGATTTCTAGCATGGCTGACAAGGCGATGGTAGTGCCAATAGGAAATAAAAATGGAGGTACAGGTTTGGGATTTTTAAGGTATTTCTGAGGTGTTTGCAGGGCATCCATATAAAAATGTCCAGTAGGCGATCGGAGCGTTAAGTCTTAAGGTCAGAAGAAATCAGGGCTAAAGATAGAAACCTGGGCGTCATCAATATACAGGTGGCACTGAAGTTCTTGTTTAATTCAGCCTCTGTCGAACTTAGTTTTGAGAAATGTTAAATGCGGCACAAAAATATGTTTAACAATCGTATATAACTATGACAACAACATCAGCAATCAGATCAGATCAGATCAGTCGCTCAGTCGTGTCCGACTCTTTGCGACCCCATGAATCGCAGCACGCCAGGCCTCCCTGTCCATCACCAACTCCCGGAGTTCACTCAGACTCATGTCCATCGAGTCGGTGATGCCATCCAGCCATCTCATCCTCTGTCGTCCCCTTCTCCTCCTGCCCCCAATCCCTCCCAGCATCAGAGTCTTTTCCAATGAGTCAACTCTTTGCATGAGGTGGCCAAAGTACTGGAGTTTCAGCTTTAGCATCATTCCTTCCAAAGAACACCCGGGACTGATTTCCTTCAGAATGGACTGGCTGTATCTCCTTGCAGTCCAAGGGACTCTCAAGAGTCTTCTCCAACACCACAGTTCAAAAGCATCAATTCTTCGGCGCTCAGTCTTCTTCACAGTGCAACTCTCACATCCATACATGACCACAGGAAAAACCATCGCCTTGACTAGACGAACCTTTGTTGACAAAGTAATGTCTCTGCTTTTGAATATGCTATCTAGGTTGGTCATAACTTTCCTTCCAAGGAGTAAGCGTCTTTTAATTTCATGGCTGCAATCACCATCTGTAGTGATTTTGGAGCCCAGAAAAATAAAGTCTGACACTGTTTCCACTGTTTCCCCATTTATTTCCCATGAAGTGATGGGACCAGATGCCATGATCTTCGTTTTCTGAATGTTGAGCTTTAAGCCAACTTTTTCACATTCATGTTCATCAAGAGGCTCTTTAGGTTCTTCTTCACTTTCTGCCATAAGGGTGGTGTCATCTGCATATCTGAGGTTATTGATATTTCTCCTGGCAATCTTGATTCCAGCTTGTGTTTCTTCCAGTCCAGTGTTTCTCATGATGTACTCTGCATATAAGTTAAATAAGCAGGGTGACGATATACAGCCTTGACGAACTCCTTTTCCTATTTGGAACCAGTCTGTTGTTCCATGTCCAGTTCTAACTGTTGCTTCCTAACCTGCATACAAATTTCTCAAGAGGCAGATCAGGTGGTCTGGTATTTCCATCTCTTTCAGAATTTTCTACAGTTTATTGTGATCCACACAGTCAAAGGCTTTGGCATAGTCAATAGAACAGAAATAGATGCTTTTCTGGAACTCTCTTGCTGTTTCCATGATCCAGCGGATGTTGGCAATTTGATCTCTGGTTCCTCTGCCTTTTCTAAAACCAGCTTGAACATCTGGAAGTTCATGGTTCACATATTGCTGAAGCCTGGCTTGGAGAATTTTGAGCATTACTTTACTAGCGTGTGAGATGAGTGCAATTGTGCGGTAGTTTGAGCATTCTTTGGCATTGCCTTTCTTTGGGATTGGAATGAAAACTGACCTTTTCCAGTCCTGTGGACACTGCTGAGTTTTCCAAATTTGCTGGCATATTGAGTGCAGCACTTTCACAGCATCATCTTTCAGGATTTGAAATAGCTCAACTGGAATTCTATCACCTCCACTAGCTTTGTTCATAGTGATGCTTTCTAAGGCCCACTTGAATTCACATTCCAGGATGTCTGGCTCTAGGTCAGTGATCACACCATCGTGATTATCTGGGTCAGCAATAGCAGCAGTTAAAAGTAATATAGCACTTCTACTTTGTGCTAGGTACAATTCCAAATGTATTACATATTTTAACAATCTTTGTGATCACTGTATAGCAGTGGTTTCCAAATTTAGCTTCATATGAGAATCACTTGGGGAATTTAAAAAAAAAAAACAACCAATAGATTCCTGGGCCCCATTCACTCAATCTAATATTTCTGGGGTTGAGCACAGTGGCATTTCTGAACCATGACTATCAAGTTGAGGGCAGTATAATAAAGCATATATGCTCTCTTAGAAATTCAAAATGCATTCCCTATTTAACTACAGAGCTCCTTTTTCACGACATCTCTTAACATTCTGGGGAACACTATTTTGAAAACAATTTTGGGAAACAGTGGTTTAATTTTATTCAACAAATGCTTATGGAACACTTAGCTAGGTTCTAGGCATTAGAGATAGATTAACAAATATATAGATCCTGGGCTCCTAATCATTCATAGACAAGTTAGGAACACAAGCAGGCAGGAAATTATAATACAATGTAATGATTAAAGTAATGACAATGTGTTATGAAGAACATAGGAAGGCTGTGTATCCATGTATACACAGAGGGAAGGCCTTCCAGAAAATATTAAACCTAAATTGGGTCCTAAAGGATAAGTAGGAGTAAACTAGAAGAGGGAGAAGGCCTTAGACCTTGGGGGACAAGAGCAGTGGGAGAAGAGGGCTCTGGGCAGAGGAAATGATATAGGCAGGCTCCAAGGTGAGAAACAGAATGAGGCCTCCAAGTGCACAGGTAAGGTTTGGGAAGAGAATGCGAAGGGGAAATAGCATGAGATTATAGCATGAGGCTATAGAAGGTTAGCAGGAGCCTGATCATGAAGGATTTGGTAACCCATGTGAAGGAGTTTGGACTTGACACCAAGGGCCCCAGAGCCAGTGAAAGGTTTTAACCTGGAAAAAGATACCAGAATTGCTTCAGTAAGGTTTTCTTGGCTAGTCATGGAGAAAAGGATTATTTGATCCTTTTTTTTCTTAAAAGGCAACCTCCTGGGCATAATTCAAAACTCAAATATGGAACATAGAGATAAGAAAGATAAACTGTCTGTCCTCATGAAGCCTAACAGATAGGAAGGGACAGAAAAAGTTCCAGAACAACGTTACAAATGCTTTAACAGAGAGAGTAGAGAAGAGGAAGCTGCAAAGTGTGCTATGGGTCTTTGGGGAAACTTCAAAGAGTGACCTTTGAGCTGAGCCTTGAAGGACAAGTTCAAGAAGTGGGTTTAGGGAATCGGGGGTGCACTGGGGAATGAGATGAGGTATACAAACAGAAAAAAGGCATTCGGGGCATAGCAAACAACAAAAGTAAAGGGATGGCATTATAAACTGATTTATATTATATGGATGCATCTGACCAAAAAAGAATAGTGTATATTCCTGCCATCACCAAGACTGTGGCAGCCAGCGAAAGCCAGCCTGCCAGAGGAATATGGAAAAGCAGAGTGACTTGGTTAAAAGAAAACACTGAGATCACAAGCTTTCTTCTGTGGTCCACAAGCAGAAGGACTCAGAGATCATGCAACAGAAGCTGAAAAAGGCAAATGAAAAGAAGGAACCCAAGTAACTTTGTGGCTTTTTGTCCAATCTTCTTGCACTTTGCCTGTGTGCCTGGAGCCTGTCCCGCTACACTTCCTCCTGTCATGCTCACAGCTCCCAGTACCCAGGCATTCCTTTTGCCTGGGGTCCACAGCAGGTCTCTTTTGGGGTTCCCTCCTCTCAGGTAGTCTCTCTTCCCCAGGCCAGTCCTGGGGGTGAGGGAACTACCCCTTCAAAGTGTTTTTTTAGAAGTACCTTTGTAATCCCCCAAAAAATCATGAAGAGGAAAACAATTAATTTACATGTTACTTTTGCATGTGATGCTACAATGAATAAAAAATGAAACTGGATCAGATACCTACAGTAGTCAAACTTACAGAGACAGAAAGCAGAATGGTGGCTGCCAGGGGAATGGGAAAATGGAAGCTGTTTAATAGATAAAGAGTTTCAGTTTTGTAGATGAAAAGAGCTCTGGAGATTGACTGCAAAACAATGTGAATGTACTTAAAACTACTGAACTATACACTTAAAAATGGCTCAGAGGGTAAATTTTATGTGTATTTACTTTTTTTTTTGGCCACACCACGTGACTTGTGGAATCTTACCTCCGGGACCAGGGACTGAACCTGGGTCCTTGGTACTAAAAGTGTCAAGTCCTAACCATAGGACCACTGGGGAATTCCCCACAATTAAAAAAAAAAAATAAACACTGGACCAGAAGTCAGGAAACCGGAATTTCACTCCCAACTATCTGCGTGATCTTGAGTAACAGTTCATCAGCACCTCAGTTTTCTCTGAGGTAATGAAAATTATTATAGGATCTTTAAGGCTCTTTTGGTTCTGATTGTTTACAGTTCCATATTACAGTGCATACACTTACTTGAGATGGTGATGCTCTGGGCATTTTTTTCCAGACTGAGTTTTTTACTTCACTCTAGCCTAAAGAGTAACCACTGGGTTCTACATCCTTTCCTGAGCCACCTTTCCCCTTCTACTTGCCACAAAGCCCTCTTCTAGGTTGGGAGGTACCTGGCACATAGCAATAAAGGCAATAGCTAGATAATTTTTCATGGTATCTGCTAATATTCTTACTGCATTATTATAAACCACTTCTAGAATAAACTGATGTTATTCATGTTCCAATCAGAGCAGATCTATGTGGAAAGACAGACTGATAAGAAATGTGCACGGTTTATTTGATTTTTACATTACTTTCTATCATATATATATAAGGATTAAAATAAGTATCTTACCACACACATGAAGTAAAGGGCTTTATATCATACAATGTCATTTTTAAAAAGAAAGGGAAAAAGATACTAATTTGGTACTATCTTTAGAAGACTGGGGTATTCTCTGTTACAGAGACAATGGTATAAAAGCTAGTATTGAATCTAGGATTTCTTAGTGAGTAACAATAACATTATATTTTTCTCTAATAAATTTTATTTGCTTTTACTTCAATTAGGCCCACCCTCTATTTTGTACAGAATTAAAAGATTCTTAGTGCCGGTGTTTCCTCATCAGCTTTGGGAGGAGAAATAGACAGCAGCCCCCTCATGAAAAGCTTGCCTGTATCAATTACCTGCCTCTCAATTTTGTGAGACTAAGGAGACATCAACTGATGAATTCTAACGTGTGCCCTTGAGAACTGGCATTAACTTAGGCCCTTTTTCCCATGCAACCCCAGCTTGTAATCTCGGTAATGATGAGAGCCTCCCACAAACTCCTGTTGAATAGAGACATCCCCCAATGCACTCTGTCCTTTGTTCTCTTCCTACTGCAACCCACCAAATCTTTCTGCTATAAACACCTTCAGGTATAAAAACTAGCACCTTACTGTCAAACTTAATTAGTTTGAGTTGTGGTGAAGATGCAGGGAAAAATGACATAGTCACTTGTATCACAAAGTAAATGATTTGTTTCACCATCACCAAGACAAGAGGAGCTATTATAGGTTTTAAATAAATGTATCTTTAAGGAAAAAAGTAGTCTGCTTTCTGCTGAATCTTCTACACCAACTCGAGTAATATAAAACTCATCAATGTTATACTGCTTTAAGACTTATTTGATTATCTGAATAATGTTTCAAAAGCATCTGAAATAACTTAAAGATCAAAAGGGTCTTGAATGTAAAAAACAAAGTAAGTTAACTTTTAAGTTCATTAGTACTTGGAGAATTCTCATCTTTTGGTAGAGGTGGTCAAAAGCTTAGAGAATGATTATATACTTCCCTTCTACATTATTCAATACACTTTGTATATGAATCACAGTATTAAAATGCATTTAATTCAAGCTGTATTTAGCAATATGACCCTTTTACATATTTATATCATGTAGAAAGTTGCAAAATACTCTAAATCCAAGCAGTTTCAACTAAAAAACTTAGAGTCTACACACAATGATAAAAGTTAGCCTTTGTTGTTCTTTACCTAAAATAGAGTATAAACTTACACTTTTTAAAATTAATAGATCAGTAGATCTTACTTAGATCCTGATCAGAACAAATCAACTGTAAAAACATTTTAAGATGATGAGGAAAATTAAAATCAACTGAATTTCAGATGATATTATGGAATTACTGTTAATTCTGTTAAGTGTGACAATAGTATATTATGGGCTAAATGTCTTTCTCTCCAAAACTCATGTTGAAGCCCTCACACCCTATGTGATGGTGCTTAGAGGTGGGGCCTTCAAAAGGTGATTTGGTTTACATGGGGTCATGATGATGGGACTCCATGACAGGATCAATGTTCTTATAAGAAGAGGAATAGAAAGCAGAATGCTATCTCTCTTGGCCAAGCGAGGACACAGAGAAGGCAGCCATCTCCCAGCCTGGAAGAGCGACTTTACCAGGAACCAAATCTGCCTGAACCTTGGACTTCCCAGCCTCCGGAAGTATGAAAAACAAATGTCTGCTGTCTAAGCCACCCAGTCTACGGTACTGTTATAACAGTCTGAACAGATTAACACACAGTATTAAGGTCATGTTAAAAAAAAAAAGTCCCTAGATAGTTATTGAAATATTTATAGGCAAGTGGTATATAGGATGTCTGGGATTTACTCTGAAAAACTACAGCAAAAAACAAAGCTGGGGGAAGAAAAGGAAATTGAAAAAGTGTTGACAATTATTGAAGCTGGCTGATGGGTATCTGAGGGTTCATTATACTGTTCTCTCCACTTTTGAGTATGTTTGACATCTTTCATAATAAAAAGTTTAAAAAAATATTTATCCTAAGGGAAATACGAGAGGAGGAAAATGCATGGGCCACATAGTCATATAAGGTACTATCCATAATGAAATACTAGGTGTATCTTGCTCTTAAAACACAGGCATGCATACCTTTCTGTAATGAAGTCTGACTTGATTCATCTTGTGTATTATCTTTCTGAGCATTCACTAGATCTGCAACCAGAACCTCAAGTGATTTATAGTTGCTCCCAGATGTCTGAATTTTCCCCTCCATTGTTTTCTTAATGTCCTTGAAACTGAATCCCATTCGTATAGCTTCTTGTACCATAGGATTTTGGAATATTGTATCATCTGAAATGAAAATTGGTGAGGAAAAAATCACAGACTTTAATTATTTTCATTAACACAACTCAATAGCAGAGTATCATTAAAAAGAAAAATTTAAACAAGCAAAAAATCAAAACCAAACCAGCAAGCCAAAGCTGCTTTGGGAAGAGGATTTAGAAATATTTAGGCGCTGAAGAATCACTTCCAGAATCTTAAAATAGTTGAAAGTACAATGAGTATGTATTTGTAGTATTAGGAATTGAGATTAGGTGCTTTAAAGACTATAATAAACAGTACAAGATAAGGTAAAACAGGTACAAAAAGGGTTAAGTGCTTCAAAAATTCTGAAACTGTGGACGTCTTTACCAAATCACCACAATTATTTTGAAAAAATCATGGCAAATAGAAGTTCCAGTCTGTGACCTTCAATGTATCAGTTTCCTATCTCTCAGACTTAGTTTCTGCAGTTGAGTGGGGTGGACTAGATAAGGCAAGAAACCTAATAGAAACTCACTTTAATGACACTTGAGGTAGGACTACAGATTGTGGTAGTGGTGGTGGTGGTGGTGTTTAGTCGCTAAGTCGTGTCTACTTTTTGCGACTCCGTGGACTGCAGCCTGCCACGCTCTTCCGTCTGTGGAATTTCCCAGGCAAGAATACTAGAGTGGGTTGCCATGCCCTTCTCCAGGGGACCTTCCTGACCCAGGGATCCAACCTGCGAGATCTCCTGCATTGGCAGGTGGATTCTTTACCAATTGAGCCACCTGGGAAGAGCTTACTAGAGCTCTCGGCCTTCCAATTTCTAGGTGTAAATCAAAGGAACTACTTCTAGTTCCAGGAGGAGACGGTCTCTCTGCTTTGACTTCATGCCTTTGTTCACTCTCCTCTGGGCAAAGCTCTTATTCTTTTGTTAGCCTGACGAATACTAATCTTACCAGATTGTGTAGTGATGTGCTAAAAGAGACTTCTATCCTCTGACTCATCACTTACACTCTTGGGTATTTTTTTTCCCCTTTTTTCTTTTCCAAGCTGTGTAGCTTGAGGGATCTTAGTTTCCTGACCAGGGATTGAACATGCCCCCCCTCCCTCCCCCATCCCCCAGCAGTTAAAGTTCCAAGTCCTAACCACTAGGCCTCCAGGAATTCCCCACTCTTCAGTATTAAAGACGAGTACATATACCCGCCAAAGACATACACAAGAATATTCATAGCAGTGTTATTTATAACAGCCCCAAACTGGAAACAACTCAAGGGTCCATTATCAGGTGAATGGATAAGTAAATTGTGGTATATTCAAATACTAAACAGCAAGGAAGAAGAATGAACTACTTCCACAGACAACATGGATCAATCACATAGACATGATAAGCAAAATATCAACATAATCATGAACCAGAGACAATCGAGTACATATTGTATGATTACATTTTTAAGACGTTCAAATCTAATCTATGGTAATAGAAGTCAGGATACAACTTGGGGGTAAATATTGATTGTGAAAGGGCCTGAAGGAGCTTTCCAGGGTGGTAGAGATGTTCTGTATCTTGATCTGGGTGATGGTTAGATGAACCTCTCCCTCATACCATATACAAAAATTAATTCAAAATGGATCACAGACCTGAATGTAAGAGCTAAAAGCATAAAACTCTTAAGGACACTAAAAAGAAAGTGAAAAGATAACCCATGGGATGGGAGAAAATATTTGCAAATCATATACTTGACATGGGACTTATATGTATAAAGAACTAAAATATATAAAGAACTATTACAAGTCCATAATAAAAAATCAAGTAATCCAACTAAAAATAAGGCAAAGGAGATGAACAAACATTTTTCCAAAGAAGATATACAGATGGCCCAAAAGCATATGAAAAAAATGCCCAACACCTTTAGATATCAGGGAAATGCAAATTGACTAAAAACACTAATCCTAAACCAGAGCAAGAGTCTCAGTCAAAAGCATATATATGTATATATATATAGTATTCTCTTGTCTTCTAATCTTTAAGATACTAAATAAATGATGCTTTAAGTATAGGGAGGGCTTCCCTGGTGGCTCAGTGGTAAAGAACATGCCTCCCAATGCAGGAGATGTGGATTTGATCCCTGGGTCAGGAAGATCCCCTGAAGGAAATGGCAACCCACTCCAGTATTCTTGCCTGGAGAATCCCATGGACAGAGGAGCCTGGTGGGCTACAGTCCATGGGGTCGCAAAACAGTCAGACACAACTTAGTGATTAACAACAACAACATGAGTATAGGGAATGGGGAATCACCAGACATATTTTAAACTAAACTTTATTATATTTAAAACATGATGACTAGGTTGAGAATGAGATCTGTAGTGTGATGTAGGATTCTGAAGACCACTAATGCTTTGTAATGTAACTGTGGGCTGGTCACTTAACCTCTCTGAAAAGTTGGATAATAATATCATTCTTGTTTAACATCTTTCTTTGCACACTTCTAGTTTGTAAAGATGTCTATGATGAGTAAATAATCTTTGTGATTAAAAAAAAACTCTACCTTTCTAAAGGCAATAGGATATAAACAAACCAAACCACACCCCTTTATGAAGTAGCTGGGGAAGGCAAAAAGAGGCATCCAATAAGGAAACAGGTAGGTTAGAGCTGATCATGGTAATAGCACATCAATAGGACATTGGATTCATGATCTTGGCTAACTAAAGAAACTCTGTTGACAAAAATTCACTTAACTCTTTTTTGGGGGATTTTAACAGAAATGAAAATGTACAGCCTACAGCTGTTCCTCTGAAACTTGGAAAATCTGTTCAACCTCTGAACGAATGTTCCCAATACATAAATATCCAACTTAAATGTATAGGCACTTCATTAATTCTTAAGTTTATAGCAATCTTATCTCAAAGAAAAATACCTTGAAAGAATCAGCTTACCTTTCTACCTTATAAATAACAACTGTAATATTGGCAATGAAATTAAAATATTTTAAAAAGTGTATTTACCAATTATTTTAGTTAACAATGGTGCTCTTTCAACAGTTCTCCCCTAAAATACAAATAAGAATTGTAAGTTAGAATTCTTTTTGGTAGAAGGCAATTACCTCAATTTGAAAAATTATGTTTATCGTGAATTTATAAATTAGCTTTATTCCAATTCAATATATGAATATTCACAACAGGCATAGCCTGATGAAGCTCGAAGTTAAAAGATTCCAATCCACTCACTTTACAGACAAGAAACTGAGGCTCAGGGAGATTAAACAGTTCATGGCAGGGCCATAATGGCAACTCTTGTGTCCCATTCTAGTCCAGGGCTCTTTCTACAAAGTACTGATGCCTTAGCCACCCCAGGCCACACTATCAATTTAGGTATGTTTTTGAGATTTTAAATACTGTCTGTGAAAAGTTAAAAACTATCAGTACAAAACACATTATACACGTCTAATTTCAGAAGGCTGAGGGATTTAAGTGTTTTAGTTCTTCAAGTCCATTTTTGCTTACAGTGATACTTAAATTGGTTCATCCTGATCTCCTTTTCACAAATTTGCTTCAGCTTAAGAAAAACAAGCACTCTTCAAGATCTCCCATTTAGGCTCATCATACATTATTAATTTAAAATACTATACTGTGAATTTTACACCAAGAAATGTGTAATACATAATATTTGAAATACACAAGGGGAACACATGTATACCTGTGGCGGATTCATTTTGATATTTGGCAAAACTAATACAATTATGTAAAGTTTAAAAAATAAAATTAAATTAAAAAAAAATGTGTATTCTACAATATGTGACTTACCAGAGACTCCTCAATTGAATGGGTTAAATGAATATTGTTTACATATTCTTCTCCCTTCTCTTCTAACAGATATTTACAGCTAAACAAATAAAAGAAGGTTAAACTTTAGTAGCTCATCAATTAGTAAAGTATAAGTAAAGATAGAATCATCTTAATTCTATTAACTTGCTTTTTGATATTTCTAAAGAGCCACCAAATAAAATGTTACTCAATTCACTATCCAACTATCATTTTAATGTTAAAAAATGTCCCCTTTGTTATCTTAATATGCTAATATTAGTAGAGCAAAAATATCAACTTGAGAACGTTCAGCTTTTAAACAAGTTATTAAACTAGCACCTTGACATTTAAAAACAAGTCTTAAATAGTTAATCTTAACGAGTTTTATTTAGAGATGAACCAATTGTACATTTTAAAGGAATCTTTTAGGCTTTCAGCCTTTCCTTTTAAGAGTGTTTCTGCGATTCATGGGGTCGCAAAGAGTCAGACACGACTGAGCGACTGATCTGATCTGATCTGAAGGTTAAGACTTCCAAATCATTCTGAAGTTTTAAGTTGTACTATTTTGTAGGCCAAAAATTCACATCACTGTACACTACACATCTGTGTGCCTTAAAGAGGCAAGATGGTAGAAAGACACTTAGAATATGTCATCATTCTAAGATGCCACTGATTGTAAGCAGCATGATTATACTATGTATAGTATGTATACATGTATACTACTATACTATGTATCACCATTGCCAATTAAATTATGACCCACCACCAAATGTGTCCTGATTTCAGAGCTGAAAATGTGAACAACTGTATGTCTTAGAATCAGTGAGATTTAGTAATATTTGCTAAGGGGGTGTGATGGGTTCTCAAGGAATCTCCTTGATAACATGGGCTCTCATGCCCATCATTAAAGAGCCTACTTCCAACAACAACAAAAGCATACATTCCTAATTTGGTGTTTAGAAATAGCATCATCTGAATGTCACAGGTATGATATATAAATGATGAATGTTTTGGTCACCGGAAAAGGCTTAAGTGTTTTGGGTCTTTTTTTTTAATGTAGTAGGTGACCCCATTTTTATAAACATGGTGTGAATTTCAAGCCATTGGTTAAAGTAAAAATAGTTGAGGTGAAAAGTTATTTAAGTCTTCCCGCTGCATATGTACTGGCCAACCTGCCTGTCACTGAATGAATATTTAAATATCTTACCCTGGAAACCACTTAGCATGTTGTTCCCAAGGGTCTTCACTGGGTTTCCAATCATTTAGCCCTCCTCCACAGTGAAAACACTGTACTTTATCACCTTCACCTAAGAAACACACAAGTAAAAACACATGTATTTGTGCAATTACAACCTTACCCAAAAATAGCCTTTTAAATACTATAAAATTAAGCATTTATAAACTACATGAAAAGCTCACACCTTAAAATAAGATACCTGAATTCACATCTAAGTAATAGATAAGATCATTCGAGGAGGAAACACACAGTAAATTTACTGATTCAATTTGAGGTATTTTACAGGAGGCTTCCCTTGTAGCTCAGTTGGTAAAGTATCTGCCTGCAGTGCAGGAGACCAGGGTTTGATCCCTGGGTTGGGAAGATCCCCTGGAGAAGGAAATGGCAACCCACTCTAGTATCCTTGCCCGGAAAATCTCATGGACAGAGGAGCCTGGTGGACTGTAGTCCATGGAGTTGCAAAGAGTGGGGCATGACTGAGCGACTAACACTTACTTATAGGAGACAAAAATAAAATTTCCCAATTTTTATGTGAAAACTTTGTAATTACTTTATTAACAACATGTCATTTGGGGTCATCAATACTACACTTACTTTTTCAAACTATAGAACAATAAAGTTGAGTATAATGAAATTACAGGATAAATTTCTCTGAGGTTATAGCTATATGACAATAAACTTTCAAGACTGTCTTATGATACTGAGTAAATAAAATATAGAAATAGTTGATATTTTGGTTTGGGGCATTATTCAATTTTAAAGTAAATGGGTTAGATATATAATGGTATATTTTTTCTGAATATTCCTGGAAGCCATCATACTGATGGCCTTTCCTTCTCTACTTACATGTCTGTGCTCACTCAGTCATGTCTGACTCTTTGCGACCCCATGAACTGTAGCCCACCAGCCTCTTCCATCCTGGGATTTTCCAGGCAAGAATACTGGGGTGGGTTGCCATTTCCTTCTCCGACTGACATGTTTACAGTAGTCCATTTGAAAAGTGCTCATTTTAAGCAATAAAACATCTTTCAAATATATAGGGCAGCTTTCAAGTATATAGTCTATGTACAAAAGGCAGGTATCAATTTTAACATCAGCCAAGGTAAATTCTCTAATGTTAACTCTTCTTACAGGGTTGTTGTGAGGCACAGAGAAAATGCATATAATACATCTACTGAGCACATATAGGTGTGCAATAAATTATAGTCAGTATTACTATCAGACCTATGCGTCTAGCAGGGATATCTATCATCTTTTGCATGTCATTCTTTCCCAAAAGACAGTTACACAAAGATACATATTACTCATAATATGGCAGTTTTTTCCACATAAATTCCTGTGGTATATTACAGATTTAACAAAAGGGTTCACAGAATACTACTAACATAAATAACCATGCCAGCTTACACCTAAATATTACCAGTTTGGGGGTCAAATGGCATCTATTTACTTTTTAGGAGCCCTTAGTTGGAAAGTTATTTATTAGACTAGTTTTATAATAAAGTTTACCTAAAGCATAAAATCCAGCTCTTGCAAGCTGCTCCTTGTTAACGGAGTACATCCACGTCCCAAATGTAATGATCCGTGCTTCATAATCTGCCATGGCTGGATTTATTGGAGCATTTGTTGAATTTGGGAAATTCCTATCAGAACTCACGACAGCGGATTCACTTTGCATATTAATATTCCGGCCCAAAACAAAGAAGCAATTAGGAAAGTGTCGCCTGTGTTCTGACCATGCACGATCACAAGGTTCCCAATTTTTCAACTTCCCACCACAACAAAAGCACTGTACTTGATCATCAATACCTGTGTAGTAGAGTCCAGCACGAGCTAACTCTCTTGGGGTTAAGTGGGCATAGTCTGGCCAGTTGTGAAATGACTTTAATCTAGCTTCTTCACTACACATGACAGGGTTCCTTGGGTATACGGTGTCTGATAAATCTACAACCTGTCCAGTTCTCAAAAGATAGTGTGCATGAGTCTCAGATGGCCTTTCTAAAACAAAATGATTTCTGTTTCCCAGGTAGTTTTCAGCTTTGTACTGACCATTTTGGACACCAGAATATGTAGGCTGTGCAGCATTGTTTTCAAAATAAAAGCCATTGATAAATCTGCAATTTGGGGATACTCTCCTGTGTCTTCCAATTGCTGAGTCTCCATATTGCCATCTATCTACTGCTGCATGACAACTAAAGCACCGCACGGTGTCTCCTTCCCCAGTATACAGAAACCCAGCTCGTGCTAGCGTTGATGCTGAAACAGGACTACTACTTGGAAAATTAGCAAAAGTTTTTAATCTATTAAACTCTTCTACAAATTCTTCATCCTTATCGATGTCTGCAGGTACACAAGTTTTAGATCCTTCAAAACTGTTAAAAGTCATCTTCTCTTGAAAATAGGACTTGTCCACCTTTTCTAAAAAGAGAACATTACATTAGCAAATCTAAAATCTGAAACACAGGCAATATACTTTTGATATTAGGAGGTAACAAATTATCCACTAATGACTTAAAAGTAATCACACAATCTCTAAGAAACATTCTAAATACTAGAATTCTATGAATACATTATCACATGATTCAGGTCATAAAGTAAAAACCAGCATTTTTGTTTTCTCTTTTAAAGGAAAGTAATATTTAAACAAGTAGATCAGAACTATTCATTCTATAGTGCTTATTTTATATAAACATGAAACTATGTGATGCAAAATATGTTAAAATTATTAACCATGTAAAATAATTAATTAGGAAAAACATGAAAGAATAAAATATGCAGATTCTTAAGTCTATGCATAATTGTTATAATGGATCACTGTATATTCAAGGCATCAAAATTCAGTTTTTACAATTAAAAACATGCTCAGAATGTTAATGAACTAATTTTTAATATTTCTCTACTGCTTTGCAAAAGATAAGTTTTACTCACAACGTTGGTTCCAATGTGTTCTTTAAGAGCATCATGTGTTTATGATTTTCAGGTAAAACAACAGTCCACTTGTGTTGGAACTGGATCATTTCAAATGTATGTAACAGTGCCCTCTAGAGGGTGGTTCACGAAAAATACTAAGCACATGTAGACCTTAATTACAATTACTTTTGCTATCAATTGCCCACAGACAAGGAACAATCTGTTCAAATGGAAAAGAAATACAACTGCAGCCTCATTAGAGCTGCCAAATTACAGCTCTGTAATATTTAACCAAGATAAATGCTAAAAGGAACTGGTTGGGTTATGAGAAGAGTGGCCAAGATAATTTATCCTCTAAACCTGAACTCTTTTAAAAGTGAAAGATGATGTTACTAGTAATTACATTGGGACAAGAGGTACAAATTAAGAGTTGCCCCAGGCAAACCTGGTTCTTCAGAACCTCACTTTATTCATGATACAGTGCTCTGTATATGCCTGTCAAAGGCAAAATAAAGGAATGGTCACAATGACTGTCTCTACTTCATATATATAGTAACTGATTTCTTGGGAAGAACTAACAGCTCTTTTGGCATTATGTTGGCACAGTATGTTTTGAACTTCATCTCTCTTGGAGTTAATGTTCAACACAAGGCTTCTGTCTTGCAGGCTGGCAGTGGACTTCAGTCCTCCTGGACTTAATTTATACTGGTACTAATTCATATAGGGCTTCCCTGGTAGCTCAGATGGTAAAGAATCTGTTTGCAATGCAGGAGACCTGGGTTTGACCCCTGGGTCTGGAAGATACTATATTAATTCATATACACCTCAAGAGCTGAGATATATATGCATACAACAATTTTTGGAAGATAGTCTCCACGACTTTTGATTGTTTCCCAGATAGCTTTAAGACTCTTAAATCAGCATAAGCTTGACGATAAAAATCAAAATTCAAAGACACCAAGGGAAGCTGACAAGCTAATGAGATAAAATTGGGATATGTGTAAAGCCTTACATTCTGACTTTAAAAATCTGTTGTACACCTAAAGGAAGATGGAATCCTTGTTTGGAAAGAAGTCATGTGAAGGCAAATCTCCAGATTAAAATCTTGGGATTTTAGTTAATTACAAATTCATCAAGAGCCAACATTACATGGTAGCTAAAAAACTTGAAACAACTTCAGTCTGCATTCATGTCCAGATGTGCAACATTCAGATTCAATTCAGCTACATACTGAGTATTATTTTTAGTTCTGAACATTTTAGAAGGGATATTAACAAAGTACAATGTCCATAGAGATCAATCAAGATGATGAAAGTGGTATCCTATGAGGAACAGTTGGAAGAGTCAAGTATTTATCTCAAAGGGAAAAGAAAATTGTAGGGAGAGCAGTGGAGAGGACAGAATAACTACCTTGAGAGATCTAAAAGGCTGTCATGTAGACAAGGGATCCAAATTCTATTTACCTTGAGGGCAGAATTAGAATTAATTAATATGTATTACAGTCAGTACATTTTAACCCAGTACAGGGATGGATGAATAGTTACAATAATCAATATCAGTATAAAATGGATTGGGTTGCCTTGTAGATTTTGAGTTCCTCTCATCACTGG
The DNA here is from genome assembly GCF_019923935.1 of Bubalus bubalis. Taxonomy (NCBI): domain Eukaryota; kingdom Metazoa; phylum Chordata; class Mammalia; order Artiodactyla; family Bovidae; genus Bubalus; species Bubalus bubalis. Next base: position 131,628,153 of record NC_059181.1, on the reverse strand, counting down.
AAGGGACTTTGGCATGGACCAGGAGACAGGATTAAGCATTTCTAAGTCTATAATTATCCTGAAGAATTAATGCTGAATATAATCTCAGACATATGAAAGTTACCTTCTCTGAGGTAGTAAGTTTTGTTTCTCAGGTCAGTCAAAACAGACAGAAATGTAAAACCAATGATCTATTTTCATTTCATAATGGTGACTATTTTGTGTGGTTCAAGTAGTCATCCTATTTCAGATACTATTAGATAAAGCTCCATCATTCAACACCAGCAGGAGAATTTCTATTTGAAGCTTTCAAGTGGAGACCTTATCTTCCCAGAGGTTATTTCCATGCTAATAGTTTAGATTTCTCTTGTTTGAAAAGCAGGTATTTATTCAGATCCACTCAACTGAACACTGCATATACATTATCAGAGTGGGGGCTTTTGTAGAAGAGAAAACCACTACCAGAAAGGTTAAGAGTTAAAAGGGAGAAAAACTGATTGACAAAAGACAGAAAACTTGAGATTGGAAAAAAGTGCCAAAAGAAAGTGAAAGGAGACGATTTTAAGAAACTGAATTTAAGTGAAATGAAGGTGGGAAAGATATTTAGAAAATAAGTATATGTGGAGCAGAGGAATTGTGAATAGAGAGAAAGTGAGGTATGAATGAGAAGGTTTTGGATGTGAAAAGGGCTGAGTGCAATAAAGTATGCTGAGATAACTTAAGGCTTCTTTGTGAAAGCAAAATTTGACTTTGAACTGGGTAAGCAGAAAGTAAGAAGGCACTCTTACTTTCTCTCTTACACAGAGAGAAAGATGTCCAAGAAAGCTCTGACATAAAGGGGCTAGGCAGTCAGGAACCTTGAAGGAACAGTGGTTAAGAAAAATGGCACTCTGAAAGCCAACATTGGCATAAAAAGAATCAGCAAGCAGTGGTCTATGTTTATACAAGGGGTATGGAAGATTTCAACATGGTGAGATGTGTTTAAAATATACATACACCTACACAAAATACACATATACCTGTACATACATAAAATATACATACACCCGTACATATACATGTGTGCATACCTATGTATACATAAACATGCATATTATATGTATACATATTTATACACACACACACACACATATATATATTTAGCCTAGTCAACTGGGTAAAAATAGCCATAGGCATGCGCCAAAGAGAGGAGACTGACTGCTACTCTAGCAATAATGTGGGACTATGGGGAGTTGGAGGGGAGAGAAAAACAGAAAACCTACCTACCTGGTATCTGCACACAATACAAGAGTTTCTATTTCCTTCACGTTTTTATTATTAAAGTTGTCAAATATACAGAACAAAGGTTATTCTACATGGGTAAAGGATATAAAGTAGGATGTATATCAGACTGCAGCTGTGCAAAAATATATACTTACGAACAAGACCTGGAGGTAATTTTTAATATATGGGTAAAATATTTTAAGGTGATCTTTTTCTCCAAAATGTGTCTGATAATATTTTTGCCTAACTTCTCTCTGGTTGGCACCACAGGCCTGGTTGTGGGGGATGTAGCTGAGAGCAAAGAGGTAGATGGGTTGGTTGCCCCCTCATCCCCCTCCACGGGGTGGGGGGGAGTGCTCTGCACCCACTAAAGCAGAGGGAGGGAGGACGGAGTTGTGCCTCCAGGCACCACAGAGACAGGCGGCCCCAGCCGCCCTGTGGAGCCCAGCATCAAGACCCAAGCCTTCTATGCAGGTGCCTCTGGTAAGTGGCAGACTCTTGGGCTGCAGCTCCTGCACTCAGCCTGACTGCAGCTGCCCAGGAAGCCTGGAGAGGAGCAGGTTGACACCGAATTTTGTCAGTTTTCAACACAAAGAGCAAAACTTGGACATTTAATGGAGTTTCATGGATTACTGCAACATATTCTTAAGATACCTAATGATGACATTTTATTAGCCTATACGAGGGAGACTTACCATCTATATATAAAGATGATAATTATCACAAAGCGATTTCAACAACCAACCTGCTGCTTAGGATTTTTACACAGAAAAACAGAAAGAAGCAAATAGTGCCTTTGGTACTGACATGCTAATGAAGAAGGAAAATGTTTTAACGGATGGTCCGTTAACCAAAGAAAAAAGCCAGATCTAGTCATTGGTATGCACCAAGACTTAAGATGTATCTTCCATTACAAATGTGGATATTCCCCCAGAAACACATCATAGGACTAGTTCATCTTTATAAACACAACACTGACCACTCCCTGGGGCTCTATAGCTGGGATGGTTTGAGCCTAAAGGAGACATTATATGGCTTAGAGTGGGTCCCATGGATCGTTACACCCTGGCTTGTTCCAGGAGGTCTGGCTCAGCACAGGACTATCAGCTGCTAATGACATTTTAGGTTAGTGGTAGAGAAGTTTCAGGGAAGAGCTTTACTTTTTTTACATTTTATTGAAGTATAGTTGATTTACAATGTCATGTTAGTTTCAGATGTACAGGACAATGATTCAATTTTGTTTTTCTTTTTGGCTGTGTGGTACACGGGTCCTTAGTTCCCTGACCAGGGATCAAACCAGTGCCCCCTGCAGTGGCAGCATGGAGTGCTAACCACTGGACTGCAAGGGAATTCCCCAGGGAAGAGTTTTGATCAAATAACAGGATGACTGCAAACAGTCACAACTTCACCATAACAGCAAGACAAGTGAACAGGAGAACAACTTTAGGAACAGTAGGACTTCTGGCAGCTCTGGCCAATCTACTGGTAATAGCTTTCTTGGCTATCCACAGCAGATTGAACCAAAACACTGAGCCAAAGGATAAAGACATTATTACTGAAGATAGTGGTGTACCATCCTAGAGTCCTAAAGCTGTTCTTATTATTGAAAGCCTGGAAATGCTTAACCCATATAGAACAAACTCAGTTTTGAGTTTGGACAGAATGGTTTTATTCCTTCTAATTAAATGAGTTTAGCACTCCTAGAAAGTGGTGCAAACAGAATTTGAAACACATGTTCCAGATCAAAAACTCATAAGATGCAACATCATGAAACCATCTTTTGAATGCTGAATGTTTTCTGAGTGAGGATGTCTGAGGACTTGTATATTTGGCTAATTTAAGAACATTTAGACCTCTGAGCCAATGACCTGGAAAAGGCATGAGAAAAATAATGTTGTAGGTTTAAAATTTCTTAAAGTAAATAGAACGAGAAAGTAGATTAGTGGTTGCTTACAGCTGGGTGAGGAGGAGAATCGGAAATATGCAAATGGTTACTGGGTTTCTTTGTGGAGTAATTAAAATATTCAAAATTAATTTTTTGGGGGGGCTCCAAAATCACTGCAGTTGGTGACTGCAGCCATGAAACTAAGACCCTTGCTCCTTTGAATAAAAGTTATGACTCATCTAGACAGCATATTAAAAAGCAGGGACATTACTTTGCTAACAAAGGTCCGTCTCATCAAAGCTATGGTTTTTCCAGTAGTCATGTATGGATGTGAGAGTTGGACTGTAAAGAAAGCTGAGTGCCGAAGAATTGATGCTTCTGAACTGTGGTGTTGGAGAAGACTTTTGAGTCTCTTGGACTGCAAGGAGATCCAACCAGTCAATACTAAGGAAATCAGTCTTGAATATTCATTGGAACGACTGATGCTGAAGCTCCAATACTTTGGCCACCTGATGCAAAGAACTGACTCATTGGAAACGACCCTGATGCTGGGAAAGATTGAAGGCAGAAGAAGGGGACAACAGAGGATGAGATGGTTGGATGGCATCACCGACTCAATGGCCATGAGTTTAAGTAAGCTCCGGGAGTTGTTGATGGACAGGGAGGCCTGGTGTGCTGCAGTCCATGGGGTTGCACTGAGCAACTGAACTGACTGACTGAACTGAGACTGTAATGGTGGTTGTACAACTCTGATCATTAAAATCACTGAACTGTACACTTCAAAATTAGTATTATAGTATGTGAATTGTATCTCAATAAAGCTGTTTAAATGTTAATTAGTTTGGTAACTGTTAGTACAAACTTTTGTGGATCAGAGGTGATTTTAAGTCTAAAACAAAGGGAGCTCTGCTAATGAAATTATGTGCTTTTGATATGGAAAACTAGATGCTACAGTACATTTTTAGAACTATGTGAGAGGATTATTTCTGTTTTAAAGAGTTAAATATTTAACCTATTACAAAGATTCCAGTTAGTTTTTCCTTTAACTACATTGTTTAAATTCTAATGTGAAGTCTGATTCTCTTTAGATATTTTTGGTACTCGGAGGACCTCAGTTCTTGTGTACCCAGTATTTGGGGGGGAGGAGGCATGGCCATTCCCCAGGCTTGGGTAATCATAGTTCCCTGACCAGGGATTGAATCTGGGCCCTGGGCAGTGAGAGCGCAGAGTCCTAACCACGGCACCACTGTGGAATTCCCCCAGTATTTTTCTTTCTTAATGTTGTTCTTGTGCTAATGTTATTATATTTTTAATTAGAGGATAATTGCTTTGCACTATTGTGTTAGTTTGCTGTTAATTGTTACAAATCATTTTCTGAAATGCAGTTTTTCTAACTTCTAAGAAATCAAACCAATTGGCTATTCTTAGGAGCTTCTTTCTACATTATGAAGCACTGAAGCTATGTTCCTGAATTATGAAATTCTGTGAGTTTTTCACATTGATGTTTGTCTATCCTATAGATTATATAATCAGCTAATTTTATTGACTCTGGTAATACAGGAGATGCTCTCCTTTAATTCTTATCCTCATTCCCAATCTCACTGGAAAGCATTCCTTTTGTTTTGGGTGTGTGCTACTATATATATGTTGGTAGGCTTCTGAACTTTTTTAAGGTACAGACGGTTCCCATTTACAATGGTTTGACATGATTCTTCCACTTTACAATGGCGTGCAAGTGATACACATTCAGATCTTTTCCTGTGCTAGTGCAGTCTGATACTCTCTAGTGATACTGGGCAGCAGGGCAAGTTGCAGCTCCCAGTCAGTTCAGGCAATCACGAAGATCAACTCATAGACTCATAACTCTACCCATACAAACATTCCATTTTTCATTTTCAGTACAGTATTTAATAAATTACATGAGATATTCCACACTTTATTATAAAACAGGCTTTGTGTTAGATGATTTTCCCCAACTGTAGGCTAATGTAAGTGTTCTGAGCACATTTAAGGTAGGACAGGCTAAGCTATGATATTTGGTAAGTTAGGTGTATAAAATGCATCTTCGGCTTATGATACTTTCAACTTAGGATGGTTTTCTTGGGATGCAACCTCATTATAAGTTGACGAAGATCTGTACTCAAGTAGTGCAAATTGTTTTGGATATAAAATGCACTTAAAGACTTTTACACATAGGACAAACTTGTGCACTTTTTTATGTAAAGATTTTGGATTTTCTTCAGTGGGATTATTCTAGGAACATTGCCTACACTTTAAGAGAAAGCTGTGGTATTTACCACTGACAAGTAAAGTTTACCTATATTATTTTCATTGGGCAATTTATTTCCCACACATCCACTTATGACAAGTAAGGGTGAGGCTGCCAGTTTTCATTCTTTGCCTGATTTCTTTGGTATATCATTGGACAGTGTGCGTAAGCACTGTAATAATGCATGCACATAGAAATTAAGAATATTATGAAGTTCCCTGTGGTCTATGAATAATTCCCCCCAAAGCTGTTTAATAATTCATCTTAAAATAAGGCTAGTATGAACGTATTTATGACAGTTGTGTGCTATTAAAACAATGAAGGATCAAATGATTCCCTTCTGAAAGATAGTTTCTCTAAATGGTAAAAAAAAAAAAAAAAAATGAAATAAATTTTTGATTAATTGAAAAAAAATCCCACACAGGGAAATACTTTTGTGATTTTAAATACTAGAACACTACTCCAAAATGTATTTCAGTATTAAGCTTTCTAATAAAAATCTGTCTTACTTGAAATGAAGATTAACAGTAATTTCTTAAACTGAATTCTACTTGGTAGGCAATTATTATGGCAAAAGTAATTTAAAAAATCTATTCCATAATATCATGAGTTTCAGTTACCACAGCATCTTAGAAAAAAATTAAGAAGCAGTTTCATATGTGTACAAGACAATGAAGAAAGCAGTTTTGAAGATTTACATAAATTTAATTATTTAAGATGATATACTAGGGAACTATCTCTGATGACTGAAAATTAACTATTACAAATACCTATTAAATCTTTTAAAGTCAAGGAGCACCTGAATAACAAATCACTGTTTGTTTGCTGTTCTTAACAAATAAGCAGCAAAACCTTTCATCTTTTTTTATTGAGCTCAGAGATCTCTACAACCTGCCTGTGTTTTACCCTTCTGGTCTCTGGGAGAAATTCATTCAGTCACTACAGGCTCATTTAATGAACTAAAAATACTTAGCATTATCCCTGCAACCAAGGGCCTTGTTAACCTCATCATAAAAAAGCATTTCCTTTTTTTTTTTTTTTTAATTTTATTTTATTTTTAAACTTTACATAACTGTATTAGATTTGCCAAATATCAAAATGAATCCGCCACAGGTTTACATGTGTTCCCCATCCTGAACCCTCCTCCCTCCTCCCTCCCCATTCCATCCCTCTGGGTCGTCCCAGTGCACCAGCCCCAAGCATCCAGTATCGTGCATCGAACCTGGACTGGCAACTCATTTCATACATGATATTTTACATGTTTCAATGCCATTCTCCCAAATCTTCCCACCCTCTTTCTTAAGTAACTATATTGATGTGGCACAGTAAAAAGGAATTAAGTGATTATTATGGGTTGAATTGTGCCCCCTCAAAGATATTTTGAAGCCCTAAGCCACTGGTTAGGAATATGACCTTATTTGGATATAGGGTCCATGCAGATACAATCAAGTTAAGATGAGGTTATTAGGGTGCCGTCATCCAACATGACTGATATTCTTGTCAAAAACGCAGAAGAAACACAAGGAAGATGGCCATGTGAAGACAGAGGCAGAGACTGGAGTCTTAATGTACTGACAAGCCAAGGAAAACATCGAGGATCAATAGCAATACCAGAAGCTAAGAGAAAGGCATGGAACAGGTTCTCCCCAGAGCTCCAGGGATAGCATGGCTCTGCCAACACATTGATTTCAGACTTCTAGTTACCAGAACGTGCAACAATAAATTTCCTTCTTTCTTTCTGGTCGCACAGTATGTTGGATCTTAGTTCCTCAACCAAGGACTTAGCTCCCCCTACAGTGGAAGCTTGGAGTCTTAACCACTGGCCACCAGGAAAGTCCCTAAATTTCTACTGTTTTACGTCACTCAGTTTGTGGTACTTTATTATGGCAGCCCAAAGAAACTAAAACAATGTTATAAATATGACAAAATGTAAGCAAGCAATATAACCCTATTAGCTCCCATTGCAGTACTACCATGCCAACTGAAACACATTATGTAATTAAATAAGGGCATCTGTTTAAGGGTTTCCCAGGTGGCACAGTGGTAAAGAACCTGCCTGCCAATGCAGGAGACACATAAAGATGTGGGTTTGATCCCTGCATTGGGGAGATCTCCTGGAGAAGGGCATGGCAACCCATTCTAGTATTCTTGCCTGGAGAACTCCATGGATAGAGGAGCCTGGTGGACTACAGTCCATAGGATTGCACAGACACAACTGAGCACACACACACACACACCTGTTTAAAACTCAGAAGACATATGTTTTTAGAATTTCATCTATGACATCTTCGCTGATTCATCCACTCAAAACCCTAGTATAGAATGACTACTCTTTGTGCCCTCAGTATATATCTTCTAAATAATCTGAAGACCCAAGTTGTACTAGAACAAGACTGAATAATGACTGCATGTGTGTATGTTTATAGGTGTACCTATATTGTTAGAATGAAGGTCCTTTATGGCAAGGGCTCTGCCCTATCACATTTGTATTCCCAATTCCTAAAGCAATGAGTGACACAGTAGTGCTTAATCAACGTTGGGCAAAAGAATGAATGTTGAACCACCTCTATTTGGTCACAGCTGGCACTATTCCACATTCTACCCACCACCTCCAATGGACTCTTGAAATCACTGTGAGTAGTAAAAATTGTTAATATGCCACTGTGACCAGAAAATGTGACCAAAATAGGAAATATATGCATATTATGTAAACAGTAAAACTCAAATCACATTTCAAAAATATGATTCATAAAATTTTTCATAGTAATATAATAAAAATCTTATGTGTGCTAACCCAAAACACCATCATAATTTAAAATTTATCTTAAGATTCTCTCTTTGCTCATTATGTGTAGAAATATTTTAAGATTTTTTCATCAGTTGTTTCTTGGCCCTATAGAAGATCCAGCATAGAGATCTCATCAAACTAGCAACATTCTCCCTGACCCAATGGAGGTCAATCCCTCTTACAATGATCTTAAAGTATTAGTTAGTTCCCTGTTTAGAAACAGCATTTTGATTTACAAAATTGTAGTATCTTAAAAAAGGTATCTACATAAATATAACATAGTATTAAAAAGCTGAATTTTAAAAATCTACTTGCCTTCAACAAAAGGGGTATATTTTTAAAAAACAGATTTTTAAAATTCAGTTTTTATACTATGATACATTGACACAAAAATTCAACTTTTAGTCAAATTGTTAATTTATACTACTAGGTTCTTCAAACCATGAAGCATATTTTCATTTAAGTTAAATGGTCAACAGAACATTTTTGAGGTTAATTACATTCAATAAAATCAAAAGTTCTCTCCCTAAAATTAAGCACTGCTGCTAAGTCGCTTCAGTCGTGTCCAACTCTGTGCGACCCCATAGATGGTAGCCCACCAGGCTCCTCCATCCCTGGGATTCTCCAGGCAAGAACGCTGGAGTGGGTTGCCATTTGAGCCACTCAAATAACTGAATGGCATTAAGGAGCACTTAGCCCATAAGCTCAGTCAATAACATCAACTTATTAATACTGTTGACTACAATATATGCTTGATCATGAAGCCTACTTCTGTAAATACCTGAAAGGCCATGCTGAGAATCAACAAAGGGAGTATCAATTACATGTTCTACACTTAATTTAGAAAGTCATAGTAATACTTAAATTTGAGCCCAGACCTCCAATCTTTGCCAAACTGTTTATAATAATTAACTCCGCAGGTATAGTTCTCTCAGAATGGACCCACAGTAAGGTATTCCGTCATCTTTTCTTCAATAAATCATGAGACTGTGCTCCCTCAAAGAAGGTTTTTTTTTTTTTTGAATGAAGAATACACAGATTTGGGGCTCAAGAATTCACTTAAGATCATAAGAAGGTTCAAAATCACTAGTATCCCCTCTTCCATTTTGCTGAAAACTGTTCAGTACTTAAGACAATTTATAGTGCTTGTTAATCAAGTCTTTGATTCAAAAACAAACCATCTATAGCCCAAACTGTAGATCCACAGCATAGATTAATACTGTTTATGCTTATTCAGAGTCTATTAATAGATAAAAAAATCTATGCTAAAATCAGAATAGGCAGAAAGACAAAATCTCATGATGGATACCAACCCAATATTTAATACAAATAAGGGTTTTCCTTTTTAAAAGAGGAGAAAAAAGAAGCCTATTATTCAGACTGTGAATACTTTAATACGTTTATCCTTTAAGACCCTTTTCTGTGTACATGTATACATGCACATTATAAATATTTCTAATGAGGACTTATATGGCATTTTTATAATTTGCTTTTTTCTACTTAAAAATATATCATAAGCATCTCTCCACATCGATTTTTATATAGATTAGAGCATTATTTTAACTGGATGACTAGTATCTGACTATATGAATCTATCATAACCTCAATTTCATATTGCTGAACATGAATTTTAAATGTATATTTTTAAAAAGAGAAAATACACACATGATCAAATTCGAGAGGTACAAAAGTTGCATCCATTCCACCCCTGTACCTTAAACCTCCAGTTCCCTTCCTAGAAGCAATCACTCTTACCAGTTTCTCCCACATTCCTCCAGAGATGTGTTACAGCATTTTAAAAAACAAAAATGTTAATATACACACACACAGTTATGCACCTTCACTTCCAGGCTTTTCTAAAGCTAACAATTTTTTTACTATTATAAAATATGTTGGACTTAATGTCCTACTGTTCATTTGCATTTTTTAAAATGTGGGCAATACTGTGTGACATGCAGGATCTTAGGTTCCTGACCTGGGATTGAACGCCTGCCCCCCTGCACTGGGATTGTGGAGTCTTAACTACTGGGCCACCAGGAAAGTTCCTGTTTGTTTTTAACATCAATATTAAAGTGATCTCACACAGCAGTGTGTCCTATCACCACTTATTTTTTATCTATCTTGTTTTCGACTAGGAATAGTCTTAAAGCTTGAAAGCTCATATTAATCTATGGAAAAAAAAAAGAACATCTCAGCAGAAAACAAAGTTACAAGTAGCAAATACTAATGGCCAACAAACATGCAAAAATGTTAAATATCATGAGTGATCAAAGAAATAAACATTTCAAAAGATACCATTTTTGTACATTCTGGCAGAGATTGCCACCACTAACAATAAAAATCCAGCGGATGAGAAGATAAAGGACAACAGTCATTCTTGTTGGTGGAACTAAAAACTGGTACACCTTTTCTAGAGAGCAATCTGACAATACATTCTAAAAGCTTTAAATACATGGTTACTTTCTGAACCAGCCATTCTAGTACTAAAGCATTAACACTAAGGAAATGATCAAGGATGTTTTTTAAAAATATGTATATGAGGATGTTCAGTACAGCAATATTTATTTAAAAAAAAAAACTCATTTCCAACAAAAGAGGACAACACTTTGTTAATGTAGATACTAGGCAACCTTTAAAAACTTAGGTTGTAGAATACTAATGTTAGGTCGTTAGAATAGGGAAAAGGAGTCCAAAATGGCAGCGGCTAAAAGACAAGGAAGGGAAAAGCCCGTGAAAATAGAACAAAGGAAGGTCAAAGAAAGGTCTGAGGAGGACCCAAGTGAGGACTTCAGGTAGAACAGCACTCCTGCCAATTTGCATAGTGCAGGCCCAGGGGGAAGAAGACACATAAAAGAAGGAGCCAGGTGCTCTCTCGAGCTCCCCCGCTGCCATCCCCCTGCCCTGCTTACACTCTTTCTCTCTCTCCCCCGCGTGCGAATGCTCTTTCTCTCTCTCTCTCCCCCACCCCCACACGTGTGCTCCTCCACTCTCATCTTCGAGGATGGATTCTCCTGCTATCTTCTAAATAAAACAGAGCTGTAACACTTATTTGTCTAAGAGCTATGACACGGTTTGTTCAAGACCCAAGAGCTGTGACGCGCTGAGGGCTTTAATGTCTGTCGCTCCAAATCATTGTGAAGAGACAAGAACCGAGAAGCATACACTTGCCTGACACTATTAAAGGACACAAATATGTGTTCATGATGTTGTATTAAGTGAAAAAAGCTTGTTATAAAACAATATTGTCTAATATAACCCCAATTATAAAAAATACCAATATATAAGGGGCTTCCCTGGTGGCTCAGTTAGTGAAGAATTCGCCTGCAATGCCGGAGACCTAGGTTCGATCCCTGGGTTGGGAAGATACCCTGGAGAAGGGAATGGCTATCCACTCCAGTATTCTGGTCTGGAGAATTCCATGGACAGAGGAGACTGGCAGGCTACAGTCCATGGGGTCGCAAAGAGTTGGACACGACTGAGAGATATACAAAGATTTAGGCTAAATTACATATTAAAACTCTACTGTGGTTATCTCTGGGTACTGGGATTACTGACTTTAATTTTCTTCTTTATGGTTTTCTTAATTTTCTAAATTTTATCCAGCAAATAGATTCTAATTAAAAGAAAAAAGCAGTTGGACTCTTGTCAAGGTCCTTTATACAATTGTGCCCAGCAGGCTGGGGGTGTTATTTGGCTATCTGCCATATGACAATGTTTCCTTCATCTGTGAATAAAATGGCATGGTAAGCTATCATTGGGAGAAGGCAATGGCACCCCACTCCAGTACTCTTGCCTGGAAAATCCCATGGATGGAGGAGCCTGGTGCGCTGCAGTCCATGGGGTCGCTAGGAGTCAGACACGACTGAGTGACTTCACTTTCACTTTTCCCTTTCATGCATTGGAGAAGGAAATGGCAACCCACTCCAGTGTTCTTGCCTGGAGAATCCCAGGGACGGGGGAGCCTGGTGGGCTGCCGTCTATGGGGTTGCACAGAGTCGGACACGACTGAAGCGACATAGCAGCAGCAGTAGCAGCAAGCTATCATTAGTGGGGCCTGCTATTGCAAGGTTTTGGCTCTTTTTTCACAGAAAATAATTTTTATAACTTATAACAAGGAGAGGGAAGAATGTGTTCTTAGGTCCTTATCTTTTTGCCTATTCTGAGAATTTGTCAACTTGCTACTTTGTAATATTATTGTCAATTATCAAGTTAAAAAAAAGGGTCCTTCCCTGGTGGTCCAGTGGTTAAAGAGTCCAGGCTCCCACGGGAGACGGCAAAGTTTGACCCCGGTTGGGGAACTAAGATCCTGCATGCTGTGGCAAGGCCCCCCCCCCCCAAAAAAAAGAGGATACAGGTCAACTCCCAGAGATAAAAGCAGTAACCAGGTTATGTACAAGTGGTTGGCTATGAAGACATGTCTTTTGGTCCACTGCCTGGGTAGCAGTAAATCACTAGCAGAGAAGGCTGAGAAACATTAGTAATAATAATACCTGATTGCTTATTGTTAACTTGAGTTGAAAAGAAAAGATTTCACTGAAAAATGTCTGAGTGATATCTACTGCTGGAGTTCTAAACTTGTTCACTTAATACCTTAAGAAAATAATTTTGGGCACTGGTAAGAAAGCAGTCTCCCCTGATCTTCAGCCAAAAATTTCCCTGAAATAATTTTTACAAAAGGGCAGCTCAGAATCAAGAACACGGAAAAGTAAAATCATTATATTTGACATTCAAAGGCAAAACTTATTCAACATAATTTACTTATATTTGTGCTAAGCAGGATAATAGAAATCACTTTTTCATTTTCAGATAAAGAAATTAAAGCATAAGGAAATTAAATGATTTGATGAAGGCCACAGAAACCAGAACTTATTCTATTTGATACTCGCTCAGACTTCCCTTTCACTTTTCACTTTGATGCATTGGAGAAGGAAATGGCAACCCACTCCAGTGTTCTTCCCTGGAGAATCCCAGGGACGGGGGAGCCTGGTGGGCTGCCGTCTATGGGGTCGCTAGGAGTTGGACACGACTGAAGCGACTTAGTAGCAGCAGCAGATAACTTATGCTGATAGAGTGATCAGGATGATACTGCTAAGTTGCTTCAGTTGTGTCCGACTCTGCAACCCCATAGACGGCAGCCCACCAGGCTCCACTGTCCCTGGGATTCTCCAGGCAAAAACACTGGAGTGGGTTGCCATCTCCTTCTCCAATGCATGAGTGAAAAGTGAAAGTGAAGTCACTCAGTCGTGTCCGACTCCTAGCAACCCCATGGACTGCAGCACACCAGGCTCCTCCATCCATGGGATTTTCCAGGCACGAGTACTGCAGTGGGGTGCCATGGTACTGGAAAAAATCAGATGGTTCCACAAATGCCATTCTGAGGGTTTTTTTGATAAATGACTTGGTGAATGGGTAGTAACTACCCTAAATCTTTCTCAGGATTAAGTATTCTCGTCCATGACCATGTTGGGATCACAAGCAAGTGCAGAAATAAGTTCTTGATAAAGGGCAACATCTTTTCTTTTTCCCCAGCAAAAATATTGTACTCTTTCTAAAAGCCACTCTGTTGTCTCTAAGCAAACATTTAGTAGGTTTGTCTTCCATTGGGATTGAGTTAAAAAATGACACAAAATGAAGGAAACGTTGCTACAGTGACTACAAGCCACATTAAAACAGTACAACACATTTAATGAATGCTCCATGTGTTTTAAACACTGTAGACCAATTTTCATTTCCCTCTACCTCATCATTTTAACTATATGCATTTTCTCTAACCTACTAAAACATGCTGAATTGAAACTAAGTTTCTAATCCTATTTGTTTCAAAGGTCAGAATTTAACCAGGAACCTGTGTGATTCCACAACCCATCCTCTTTTACCATGTTACCTCCGATAATAACTACAATATGTAATGTGCTTTATAATCTACAATTTTTTCATGTGTGGTAGCTAATTTAACCTACACATCCTACATCCATTTGAAATATTGGGAAACAGTGATTTTCTGACTGGTTGTTACTCATCAAAGATCATGTGGCCAGTGAAAGTGAAAGTGAAGTCACTCAGTCATGTCCGACTCTTTGCAACCCCATAGACTGTAGCCTACCAGGCTCCTATGTCCATGGGATTCTCCAGGTAAGAATTCTGGAGTGGGTTGCCATTTCCTTCTCCAGGGGATCTTCCCGACCCAGGGACTGAACCCCGGTCTCCCGCATTGTATGCAGATGCTTTACCATCTGAGCCACCAGGGAAAAACTGCAAACCCAGTGATTATGACCAATCTAGGTATAAGGATGCTTCCCTGGTGGCTCAATGGTAAAGAATCCATCTGCCAATGCAGGAGATGTGGGTTCAATCACTGGGTCAGCAAGATCCCCTGAAGAAGGGAATGGATGGCTACCGACTCCAGTATTCTTATCTGGAGACTTTTATGGACAGAGAAGCCTGGCGGGCTACAGTCCATCAGGTTGCAAAGAGTCAGACATGACTGAGCAACTAAACAATAACAAAAGGTATAAGGAAATTACTATTGGAATTATTTGTAGAAAGGGTAGTCCAGTAAGGTAAAAAATGTTAGGCTCTGTGCCCTTTCAAGTCTTGAAAAATTAGGTGGAGCCACAAAAAGCACATCACATAGCAATATATGCTGAGAAGTCTGTGTTATGAGGTCAACAAAATCATTACAGGAATAAGCATAAAAGTTCAAACCATATATAAGTATTTACAGATATACCAGAGAATACACAGTGGCACCAGCTTTGCGCAGTTTAGGACATTAGCTTTAACTCACTCAGTTCAACCTCTGTCTGACCATCTGAGTTCAAGCTATTCCCAGACAATGCAGGTAAACCTCGCTTTTTACCACAACCCATATTCTTGAAAATATTCATGTATTATAGAAGCAGATCAGAATGACAGTGAATCACATGTATCCATAACAAAGACTGGGTACCAATTATACCAAATAAAATCCCCAAATGTATCAAATAGCACAGCTACAACTATATCATAATTAAAAATAAAAGTCCATGCCAAATTCTACAAAATGGACATAAATATGCTTTTATCATACAAAGGACAACCTACTAAGTATATGCAGAGTAGATTAACATATAACTTAAGTTTGGCCTCAAGTTCTTATGGCAGATACATTTCTCTTATATAATATTCCAAATGCTCTTTTCATGCTTTGAAGTAAGTGGAACAAATATACTTTAAAATTTATGAAAAAGAAACATGGAGGCAACGAGGTTGAATGATTCGCTCACAATCCCTCAGCTAATCAGAAACAAAGTCAACACAGGAATTTAGGCTTTCAATCTAAGGCTCTTTCCACTGTACCACATGACCTCTAAGATGTGAAAATAATATTTGTTCCACTACTGTTTTTAACCTCCTCAAATCTACTCACACAATGACCTTAAACAGTGCTACAGATTACATTCTGTAATACTATTACCAGATTAGACCACAAAGTTTGAGACATGACAGCTCATGATAATCTCCCAACCTCAAGAGAACAAGGGCATCTATTTTGCCATATTCATCTTTGGGATTCTACCACATAGTACAATACCTGGCATATATTGTAGGTGCTCAGTAAGTTGTTTTTTTTTTTTAATAAATCAGCGGTTTTTTTTAAAATCTGTTAGTACCAGCTACCAGATTTAAATATGGGACCAAACAAAAACAGGAAAATATCATTATTTCACACTTGGAGTCTCTAAGCATTTATAATATAAACAAACGATTTACTAAATGAGTTAATGTTTATAACCAAATACAAGGGAACATTTATGTTAGTAAAATATTTCAAGCACAATACAAGTTAATGTTTACAACCAAATACAAGGGGAACATTTATGTTAGTTAAATATTTCAAGCTCTATACAAGTTAACTGAGTCATTAATTACAGTAATTCTTATCTAGTGAAATGACCTGACTTTTAGTCAGTGTTCCCTTCTCCCCCACCTCGTTGGAGTCATCGAATGCACTAGAAAGCAGTAAAATTACAGGTGTAGTACAAGGTGCACTGGACTAGGACCTAGACTCTAGTCCAAGCTCTGTTAATAATTAGATATATGACCTTGGGCAATTCACTTTTTTTTCTTGTGTCTTAACCTGGTAATAAAAACAAAAGAGCTGAACTACTAATCACCAGGGACCTTTACTGTCTTAATTTTTCTATATGATTTTTACAAAGATTTCTACGTTCAGAATTTTTTTGTGTCAAATTTGATATCCTGAATGTTATAATTTGTTAATTATTCAATAATTAAAAGCTTAGCACATTTTCCAAAACTACATAGACTAATAAAATACAATATCGTTACCTTCTTACATTAGGAGCAATAGGAGAAAACCAAAGATGAAATATGAGCATCAGATAATCAGGCCTGCTTTGCCAGTTGGGCTAACATGAACCTCTCTGGATTTTACAAATCACTGATACATAAATACATATGGGTATATAAATATATATACACATACCATTGATACTTGTTTATACTGATATACATACATGGGTGCAAACTTTACAACTTGTTTTTAGCTTTAAAATCAATACTTGTTCACGGTGAGAATTTCAAACAGTACCTTAGGTCACACGTGAGGTGCAAAATAAAAAGCCTCCCTCCAACCTCCAGAAGTAACCACTGTTAATATTTTCTTTGTACATCTTTCAAGAACTTTTCTGAGCACATACATCTAGATGTGTGTGTATGTATAAATCTTTTTAACTTCTTCAATGATGAAGAAAAATACCACAAGCACTGGCTTCATAAACATGTTAAATACACTTTAAGTAGGTAGCACAGTTGTATGGCACAAAGTGGTATATGCTTCAGAAATGTTCACTGAATACATCTTCATTGTCTTGATTGGAGGCTAAGTGGTGCAGTTGCACAGAAAGAGCAACAGCAAGGAATCAACTAGCATTAGGCAATCCATGAAATCTTCCTATGCCTTAGTTTCTGCTTTTGTAAATATCATGGGTGGACTAAGACCCCTTCCAGTTCTAAAGTGTGATAATTCTAAGATGGCTGTCACAGTATTCTCTTGAACTGGATATAACAAATGTTAAGTAAAAAAAGAGAGAAAAGAAACACTATAGAAACCTCCGACCTTACAAGAGTAAATTTCTCTGCCATTAACTATCATGGTAGCACATTTGTGACATAAGTAGTGATGCAATTATATCTGAAAACAAAGTAGTAGATTATTAAAACTGATAAGGTTTTTTTTACAAAGCTTTGATTGACGTTTTTCTTTTTTTGGAGGTGGAGAGGGCTGTTGCTTAGTGTCAGCAATAACCACTCTCCCTCCTCCCGATGAGAAAACAATTAAGTGTATTATGGAGTTAAAATAATGAAACTGAAAGTTAGACTGAATTTCGTTTTACTCACAGAATATGCTGGGGAGGTGACAAAGGTTGGAAAGAATTACTAGCTAATTTCCTCTTCCGGAAGGTCTTTGGCTTCTATTCTTTCTGTTCACATGCTCTTACCAGACACACTCCACCCAGCTCCATACCTGGCACAGGCATCAGATGGAGGGGGGCGGGGGGGGGTCCCCTTTGATCATTTTTTTAAGAAAGTTCTTTGACTCGATTTACCTTAGGGGTCACGGGGTTTGAGGAGGCACGCAGGCGGCCTGAAGCCACCCACGCCTTTCTTCGCCAGTCCCGGAACCTGGGCACGAACCCCGGGCGGGCCACTAGCGCCAGGCAGGGGCTGCCCTCCTGCCCTCCCTCGCAGCGCGGGGCCCAAGGAGAAGGAGGGGAGAAGAGAAGGGAAGAGAGAAGGAGAGGGGAGGGGAGAGAAGGAAAGGGGAGGGAGGCGGAAGCCCGTCCGGGCAGTACCCACCGCGCCAGGAGAGCCGGCCTAGATCGCCCGAGGCGCCCCGCGCGGTGCTGAGGGGAGGGTCCTGGAGGAGGGGCGGCCCAAGCCCCAATCTGGAAGTGCCAACTCCTCTCGGAGGCCAGGCCCCAGCCTAGAAGGAAACGGAAGTCCCTTCCTTTCCCTCACTCGCCCGCCCACCGCCCGGAGCAACCACGGGTCGGGGAATCCACAGTGCCTCCAAGCCAAGGCCTCAAAGAGACAAGGCACGCGGCGCAGCCCGTCAGTCTCCCGCCCGAGCCGCGCCGCCGAGCCCCTCAAAGTCTTCGGGCCTTCGCCCCCGCCGCGAGGCCAGCCTCCCGCTCAGTGAAGCCCCTCCTTCTTCCCCCTCCGCCATTTTCCAACTTACGCTTCCAGCCCTAGATTTGCGCTGAGCCAGCCCGCCCGCGGCTCCGCCGAGGTCCGGCCACTCCCTCAGGCTACCGGAGGCAACCGTCACAAACGAAGCCCTATTTACCCCACCTGCCCCTCCCCCGCCCCCCCACGACCGCCTGGAAACCAGAACCTGACAGAGAGGGCGCGCACGCGCAGTGGACATCTCGTAGTCCCCGCCCCCAGCTCCAGTGTTTCCTCTTTTGGCCTCGAGGTATTTTTTCCCACGGTTTTTACCTGCTGAGCCCTGGAGTGAAGGAGTAATAGAGGTAAAAGACTGAAAAGCTAGAGTGAACATGTCCAGTTCTTGCTGGAGACCACTTAATGTGCTTGGCGTGTGACTACTTCTTTGTTGTAATTTTGACAATCCTCTAAGGTAGGCACTCTCATGGTAAACCAATTTTAAGAGAGGAAGTTGAGGCCCAGAGATGCTAAGTGCCCCAATAGCACACAACTAATAAACAAGGGAACTGGGAGTAGAATATGACCTGTGTTCAAGAACTGAAGGTGAAAGGAAAAAGAAAGACACTCAATAGCGTAACAGGAGGGAAAGGGGCAGGGCACAGCCTTTGAAAGAGGCTGATTAGAGAACATAAACTGATTAGAATCAAATGGGTCTAAGATGGCAGAAGTGTTGAGTTCAACTAGACTGATCCTCAATCAGCAAACTAAATGACACACCCAGAGGTGCCATGACAGTTCCATGAGACCAAGAAGTGGGCTGTGGCCCAATTCCTAGAAATCTCTTCCCCTTCCCCCAAATAGCTGGAATAATCTTCCCACTCATTAACATACCCAGTGCATAAAAACTAACCAAGACACATTTTGTGGCCGCACTCCCTATCTGCAATGGCCCAAAGTCTGCCTGTGGAGTGTGCTTCTCTCTGAATCTGAGTAAATCTGCTTCTTACCTATTACTTGTGTCTCGCACGGAATTCTTTCTGTGATGAGACATCAAGAACCTGAGTTTCATTAGGTCCTGAAACCAAGTACCTTGGGTTTTGGCTGTGTTCAAATACCACCATATGGGTTCAAGTCCCGGTCTGAGGTAAATGGTTTCATCGGGAGTGAGAAAGGGATTGGGAAATTAAGGGAAAATGAACAAGGAAGAAGGAAAGCCAAAGGAAGAAAAACAAATCTACGCACATAAATTCCTGATCATAGCCTAAACTTACTGCAAATATGTTGTTCAGTTCAGTCGCTCAGTCGTATCTAACTCTTTGTGACCCCATGGGCTGCAGCACGTCAGGCTTCCCCGTCCATTACCAACTCCAGGAGCTTGCTCAAACTTATGTCTGTTGAGTCAATGATGCCATCCAACCATATCATCCTCTATCATCCCCTTCTCTTCCTGCCTTCAATTTTTCCCCATATCAGGGTTTTTTCCAATGAGTCAGTTCTTCACATCAGGTGGACAAAGTACTGGAGCTTCAGTTTCAGCTTCAGCATCAGTCCTTCCAATGAATATTCAGGACTGATTTCCTTTAGGATGGACTGGTTGGATCTCCTTGCAGTCCAAGGGACTCTCAGGAGTCTTCTCCAACACCACAGTTCAAAAGCATCAATTCTTCAGTGCTCAGCTTTCTTTATGGTCCAACTCTCACATCCACACATGACTACTGGAAAAACCATAGCTTTGACTAGACGGACCTTTGTTGGCAAAGTAATGTCTCTGCTTTTTAATATGCTGTCTAGGTTTGTCATAACTTTTCTTTCAAGAAGCAAGTGTCTTTTAATTTCATGGCTGCTGTCACCATCTGCAGTGATTTTGGAGCCTAAGAAAATAGTCTGGCATTGTTTCCATTGTTTCTCCATCTATTTGCCATGAAGTGATGGGACCATGAATGTTGACTTTTAAGCCAGCTTTTTCATGTCCTCTTTCACCTTCATCAAGAGGCTGTTTAGTTTCTCTTCGCTTTCTGCCACAAAGGTGGTTTCATCTGCATATCTGAGGTTACTGATATTTCTCCCAGCAATCTTGATTCCAGCTTGTGCCTCATCCAGTCCAGCATTTCACATGATGTACTCTGCATATAAGTTAAATAAGCAGGGTGACAATATACAGCCTTGATCTACTCCTTTCCCAATTTGAAACCAATCTGTTGTTTCATGTCTGGTTCTAACTGTTGCTTCTTGACCTGCATACAGATTTCTCAAGAGGCAGGTCAGGTGGTATGGTATTCCCATCTCTTTCAGAATTTTCCACAGTTTGTTGTGATCCACACAGTCAAAGGCTTTGACATAGTCAATGAAGCAGAAGTAGATAAACATCTACTTCTGAAATTTTCTTACTTTTCTATGATCCAATGGATTTGGGCAATTTGATCTCTGGTTCCTCTGCCTTTTCTAAATCCAGCTTGAACATCTGAAGCTCTCAGTTCATGTACTGTTGAAGCCTGGCTTGGAGAATTTTGAGCATTACTTTGCTAGCGTGAGATGAGTGAGATGAGTGCAATTGTGTGGTAGTTTGAGTATTCTTTGACATCACCTTTCTTCAGGATTGGAAAGAAAAAGTGACCTTTTCCAGTCATGTGGCCACTGCTGAGTTTTCCAAATTTGCTGGCATATTAAGTGCAGCACTTTCACAGCATCATCTTTTAGGATTTGAAATAGCTCAACTGGAATTCCATCACCTCCACTAGCTTTGTTTATAGTGATGCTTCCTAAGGCCCACTTGACTTCGCACTCCAGGTTGTCTGGCTCTAGGGGAGTGATCACATCATCCTGGTTATCTGGGCCATTAAGATCTTTTTTTGGTATAGTTTTTCTGTGCATTCTTGCCACCTCTTTTTAATATCTTCTGCTTCTGTTAGGGACAAACAAATATGCTGTAGGGACAGACAGATGAATTAGACTGACAGATGAATCATGTTTCACAAACGTGGGCTCCCTTACAGGTTAGTGTAGTGAGTTGAGAGGTTCTGAATGAATATGTTTCATGTCAAGGGGAAGATCATTAAGTATCACCTGCATCCTCAAATGATCCTTTTATCTTTCTTGAAAGTATCATCCTGAGAAGTCAGATTATTGTCATTTCTCTGCTCACATCCCTCTAATGGTTCCCTGTTTCACTCAAAGTAAAAACCACAGATTTATAATGGCCTACAAAGGCTGTGGTAGCCAACCACTAAGATGATATCCAGTAATTGAGGACATGGAACAACGGACTGCTTCCAAATAGGAAAAGGAGTAGGTCAAGGCTGTGTATTGTCACCCTGCTTATTTAACTTCTATGCAGAGTACATCATGAGAAACGCTGGGCTGGAAGAAGCACAAGCTGGAATCAAGATTGCCAGGAGATATATCAATAACCTCAGATATGCAGATGACACCACCCTTATGGCAGAAAGTGAAGAGGAACTAAAAAGCCCCTTGATGAAAGTGAAAGAGGAGAGTGAAAAAGCTAACTCAAAGCTCAACATTCAGAAAACTAAGATCATGGCATCTGGTCCCATCACTTCATGGGAAATAGATGGGAAAACAGTGGAAACAGTGGCAGACTTTATTTTTCTGGGCTCCAAAATCACTGTAGATGGTGATTGCAGCCATGAAATTAAAAGACGCTTACTCCTTGGAAGGAAAGTTATGACCAACCTAGATAGCATATTCAAAAGCAGAGATATTACTTTGCCAACAAAGGTCCATTTAGTCAAGGCTATGGTTTTTCCAGTGGTCATGTATGGATGTGAGAGTTGGACTGTGAAGAAGGCTGAGCACCAAAGAATTGATGCTTTTGAACTGTGGTGTTGGAGAAGACTCTTGAGAATCCCTTGGACGGCAAGGAGATCCAACCAGTCCATTCTAAAGGAGATCAGTCCCAGGTGTTCTTTGGAAGGACTAATACTAAAGCTGAAACTCCAGTACTTGGGCCACCTCATGCAAAGAGTTGACTCATTGGAAAAGACTCTGACGCTGGGAAGGATTGGGGGCAGAAGGAGAAAGGGACAACAAAGGATGAGATGGCTGGATGGTATCACCAACTCGATGGACATGAGTTTGAGTGATCTCCAGGAGTTGGTGATGGACAGGGAGGCCTGGAGTGCTGCAATTCATGGGGTCGCAAAGAGTCAGACATGACTGAGTGACTGAACTGACTGAACTGAACTGAATCTTTACCTCTTGCTCTTCACATGCTTGAGTAGTCTCATCTACAGTGAACTAGGGCTGATCTGTGTAACCAATAGAATACAGTGGGAGTGACAGTGTATCATAAAGGCTAGGTCATAAGGGGCATTGTGATTTCTGCCTTGCTGTCTCTTGGATTGGTTGCTCTGGAGGAAGCCAGCTGCCATGTTATAAGGATACTCAAACAGCATTTAGAGAGACCCACGTGGCAAAAGACTGAGTCCTCCCCTTCTCATCTCCTCCTCTCCCACCCAAAACAAGCACCAACTTGCCAACCAATCACATGAGTAAGCCACCTTGGAAGGGGATTCTTCAGGACAAAACCTCAGAGCCAGAACCTGCCAGCCATGCCACTCTTGAATTCCTGTGTTTTGTTTTAAAAAACAAAATATTAGGACAATTTGTTTCTGGGCAGTTTGATGCTTTTGAACTGTGGTGCTGGAGAAGACTCTTGAGAGTCCCTTGGACAGCAAGGAGATCAAACCAGTCAATCCTAAGGGAAATCAACCCTGAATACTCATTGGAAGGACTGATGCTGAAGCTGAAGCTCCAATAATTTGGCCATGTGATGTGAAGAGCCAACTCATTGGAAAAGACTCTGATGCTGGGAAAGACTGAGGGCAAGAGGAGAAGGGGGGACAGAGGATGAGATGGTTGGATGGCATCACCAAGTCTATGGACATGAGTTTGAGCAAGCTCCTGGAGGTAGTGAAGGACAGGGAAGCCTGATGTCCTGCAGTCCACGGGGTCACAAAGAGTCAGACATGACTGAGCGACTGAACATCAACAGTATAACAAATACAAAAGCCCTACACAATTAGGATCCCTCTTACCTTTATGTCTTCATATCCTACTACTCTATTCTCTTGCCCCAATAGCTTTCCTGCCTCAGGATCATTGCACTTGCTCTTTACTCTACCTGAAACACTTCTCCCTGATATCTCCATGGCTATCCTTCATTCCCTTAAAGTCTTCACTTAGTAGTCACTTTCTCAGTAAGACCTACCATAGCCACCACATTCAAAATTACAATTTTTTGACATACAGATGGCTAGCAAGCACCTGAAAAGATGCTCAACATCACTTGTTATTCAGATCAGATCAGATCAGATCAGTCGCTCAGTCATGTCCTATTCTTTGCGACCCCATGAATCACAGCACGCCAGGCCTCCCTGTCCATCACCAACTCCCGGAGTTCACTCAGACTCATGTCCATCGAGTCAGTGATGCCATCCAGCCATCTCATCCTCTGTCGTCCCCTTCTCCTCCTGCCCCCAATCCCTCCCAGCATCAGAGTCTTTTCCAATGAGTCAACTCTTTGCATGAGGTGGCCAAAGAACTGGAGTTTCAGCTTTAGCATCGTTCCTTCCAAAGAAATCCCAGGGCTGATCTCCTTCAGAATGGACTGGTTGGATCTCCTTGCAGTCCAAGGGATTCTCAAGGGTCTTCTCCAACACCACAGTTCAAAAGCATCAATTCTTCGGCTCTCAGCCTTCTTCACAGTCCAACTCTCACATCCATACATGACCACAGGAAAAACCATAGCTTTGACTAGACGAACCTTTGTTGACAAAGTAATGTCTCTGCTTTTGAATATGCTATCTAGGTTGGTCATAACTTTCCTTCCAAGGAGTAAGCGTCTTTTAATTTCATGGCTGCAGTCACCATCTGCAGTGATTTTGGAGCCCAGAAAAATAAAGTCTGCCACTGTTTCCACTGTTTTCCCATCTATTTCCCATGAAGTGGTGGGACCGGATGCCATGAACTTTGTTTTCTGAATGTTGAGCTTTAAGCCAACTTTTTCACTCTCCACTTTCACTTTCATCAAGAGGCTTTTGAGTTCCTCTTCACTTTCTGCCATAAGGGTGGTGTCATCTGAATATCTGAGGTTATTGATATTTCTCCCAGCAATCTTGATTCCAACTTGTGTTTCTTCCAGTCCAGCATTTCTCATGATGTACTCTGCATATAAGTTAAATAAGCAGGGTGACAATATACAGCCTTGACGAACTCCTTTTCCTATTTGGAACCAGTCTGTTGTTCCATGTCCAGTTCTAACTGTTGCTTCCTGACCTGCATACAGATTTCTCAAGAGGCAGGTCAGGTGGTCTGGTATTCCCATCTCTTTCAGAATTTTCCACTGTTTATTGTGATCCACACAGTCAAAGGCTTTGGCATAGTCAATAAAGCAGAAATAGATGTTTTTCTGGAACTCTCTTGCTGTTTCCATGATCCAGCGGATGTTGGCAATTTGATCTCTGGTTCCTCTGCCTTTTCTAAAACCAGCTTGAACATCAGTAAGTTCACGGTTCACGTATTGCTGAAGCCTGGCTTGGAGAATTTTGAGCATTACTTTACTAGCGTGTGAGATGAGTGCAATTGTGTGGTAGTTTGAGTATTCTTTGGCATTGCCTTTCTTTTGGATTGGAATGAAAACTGACCTTTTCCAGTCCTGTGGCCTCTGCTAAGTTTTCCAAATTTGCTGGTATATTGAGTGCAGCACTTTCACAGCATCATCTTTCAGGATTCACTTGTTATTTGAGAAGTGCAAATCAAAACCACAATGAGTTAACACCTCACACTGGTCAGGATGTTTATGATCAAAAAGTCTACAAATAACAAATGTTGGAAAGGATGTAGAGAAAAGAGAACCCTCACACATTGTTGGGAATGTAAATTGGTGCAGCCACTATGGAAAATAGTATGGAGTCTACTTAAAAAACTAAAAATAGGGAACTCTCTGGTGGTCCAGTGGTTAGTACATAGTACTTTCACTGCGGTGGCCTGGTTTCAGTTCCTGGTCAGGGAATTAAATCCTGCAAACCATGTGGCATGGCAAAAAAAAATAAACCTAAAAATACAACTACTGCATAATTCAGCAATCCCATTCCTGGAGATATATCCAGAGAAAACAAAAACACTAATTTGAAAAGATACATGCACCCCTGTTTATAGAAGCATTATTTACAATAACCAGGACATGGAAGCAACCCAAGTGTCCATCAACAGATGATTAGATTTAGAAGATGTGGTATACATATAATGGAAAAAAAGAATGAAATATTGTCATTTGCAGTAACATGGATGAACCTAGACATGATCATACTAAGTGAAGTAAGCCAGACAAATGCTATAATATATGATATGACTTATATGTGGAAAATAATACAAATGAATCTATATACAAAACAGAAATGGACTTACAAATTTATGGTTACCAAAGGGGAGAGGAAGGGGAGAAGGGACAAATTAGGGGCATGGGATTAATAGATACAAATTGCTATACATAAAACAGGTACACAACAAGAATTTACTATATGGCACAGGAAACTTTTGAGTAATCTTATAACCCATAATGGAATATAATTTGTAAAAAAACAAAACAGTGAATTACTATGCTGTACACTTTAAACTAACACAATATTCTAAATCAACTATACTTTAACAAATAAATTATAACTTTTCCTCTTAGTACTCCCTATCTCCCTTCCCTTCTCTATTTTGTCTTTTTACCTCTGGCATCTTTCATTTTCTAACATGCCATTTGGTTATCTTACTGATTATGTTTATTGCATGTTCCCTTCCTCCCACCCCTGCTAGAATATAGGCTCTAAGAGAACAAAGATCTTTGTTTTGTTCACTGATTTTCCAAGTGCTTAGAATAGTGTCTACAACAGTGTAGATATTCAGAAAATATTTGTGGAATGAGTGAACAAAAATTTCATAAACACGCCAGACCCTTGGTAAATACTTGGGTGCATTGTCAGTTGGGAGATGTGAACACCAAAGGCAGATATATCTGGGGTATGATAATCTAGGTTTTCTATTTAGGGACACATAGAGGTGTGAAGTTAGAAAAACCACAGTCCATGGAGAGGTTACTCTAACCTGTCCAAGGATTTGTTGTTGTTGTTGTTATTGTTTTTGGTTGAGGAGAAGGAAAATTTAGAGAGGGAAAGAACAAAGCTATATTAGTCTGAACCATATGAAATTGCCAATATTCCACCATTGGTAAATGTCCCAAACAGCAATTTAATATGGTTTAAGCATGCATTGGAAAAGGAAATGGCAACCCACTCCAGTGTTCTTGCCTGGAGAATCCCAGGGACGGGGGAGCCTGTTGGGCTGCCGTCTATGGGGTCGCACCGAGTCGGACACGACTGAAGCGACTTAGCAGCAGCAGCAACCTAACAGGAAAAAAGGAAATTTGATGGCACAGAGACTCAGAGGAAATGAGAAAGATATGGGATCAACCATGAGTAATGGCATTAGCCTTGAGGAGGAAAAAGGATACATACTAAGAGACTCAAGTCTTGAGATGTAGATAAGGTGAGAGGAATGTTGAGAGTGATCACCATACCTCAACGGCAGCTGGCTTCTGTGGAAAGTAAACTATGTAGTTATCTACTGAGGAAAACAGCAAAGGTTTAGCACTAGAATGTGTGTGGTATGTGTGCTCAGTCAGTCATGTTCAACTCTTTGCACCCCATGGACTCTAGCACCCCAGACTCCTCTGTCAATGCGATCTTGCAGGCAAGAATACTGGAGTGGGTTGCCAGTTCCTTCTCCAGGGGATCTTCCCAACCCTGGAATCAAACCTACATCTCCTTCATTGACAGTCAGATTCTTTACCACTGAGCCACCAGGGAAGCCTTTAGCACTAGAATACTTTTTGCAAACGAAGTTATAAGTGATTGTCCAAATCAATAGATACAGAAGAGAATTACCTTGAGTGAAAGGAGGTGGGGTGAGCCTTGCCCTTGGAGCCATCAATTTTATGTAGCTGTTTCTGGCAGGAAAGAGTGTATAACTGTTACCGAGTCCAAACTCTCTCTGCTCACCACACGACAGGCCAATGAATCTGAGAGATGAGGTGCTGAGGTAAGGAATACGAGTTTATTTGGAAAGCCGGCTGACTGAGAACATGGCAGACCAATGTCTCAAAGTAACCATCTTGTCGGGGTCTAGATGCCAGGTTCTTTGATAGAGCAAGAGAGAGAAAAACAATGAGGAACTAAAGTCAAAAGGCAGAATAGAGGGGGAGAGGCAGTGGGGAAATCAAGTAAAAAGGGTCTTCAGTCTTGCAAAACATCTCCAGGAAGGGCCAGCTTTTGGAAGAGGTGTGTTAATCTATTCTCTCTTGCAGCCACTCACAAATGGGCAAGGCCAGATTATCTCTCTGTGAGCTGAACAAAGACACTTTAACAGTCAGGCAGAGGGGCAGGGTCCTTTGAGGCAGGCCATTGTGTGTGATTGTAGTAATAAGAGCAATGAAAGCAAGTCAAAGAAACAGTTCCAGCATGGAGTCAGAATTGGTTCTTCTCTGCAACATACCCACATAGGATTACTCTTGACTCATCCTCAGAAAAAAGCTTTTGTGAAGGTCATTCATGTTGGACAGTATCTATTAACTGTAACTGCCTCTCAGTCTCCTGACTTTCGCTCCGGTTTCTTGATCACTAACTTCTTGTCCGCTCCTTGTTTCCACTAAGACTGGGACTGTAATTTCCTCTCTTTGAGCAGTCATAAAGGTGATTTGCCCTTATCTTGTACTGGCAAAACTAGCGTCTTCAACCAGCCTTCCCTTTCCCTTCTCTGCCTTCATCTGCTGGGGACCCAGTCATAGAGAAGAGGCTTGTTTGTTTGAAACAAGAGCACAGTCTTAAGCTAATGGAAAATTCCACCTGAGCTTTCTATATATGAGTCTATTCATATGTTTATCTAATATTCAGTCTGCAAAAATCTAACAACAAAGTCAAGGTCAGGACATTGTCACAGTACGCCTGGAGTAGGGTAGAGGTGAAAGTTGAAAGCTACTGGAGTTGAGGTCCAGGAGAGAGACTAGCCTCTTGGAGGGGTCATCACCAGGGCAGTTGTGGGATTTGTGTTTAGAGTGGAAGATTGAGCGAGAGGCCAAAGACGTCAGTGGATGTGAGGTAGTGTACTGAATATAGATAGATAATAATAGCATTTGCTGAGTGTTTGCCATATGTCAGGCACTGTCTTAAGTCCTTGGCACACTTTATCTCTTATAATCCTCTCAGTAACCCCATGAGCTAAGAGTTCTTTTTATTCTCGTTTTGACTCAGAACCTAGAATGGTACCTGGCATATAGAAGTTAATTAGCCAGACCAGGTTGGTCCTGCACCTTGAGAACCTGCAGTGGCTTCTCACTTAGTAGAGGCGAGCACAGGGTGCTGTGGGAGCCCAGAGTGGGGCTCTGGACATGGGGAAGAGCTAGCTGCACCAGGAATTCAGTTTCAAAGGACAACCAGGAAACAGCTAGATGAAGCAGTGAGAGAAAGGCATTCTAAGCAGACATGTCTGCATGTGCTAAGTCACAGAAGGAAAACCAGACAGCATCCATTTAGAGAATGGCTAGATTCTTTGGGGCTAGAATGTAGCCACTAACTATTTATTGAATATTTTATATGTTCGTGCGTGCCTGCTTGGCCTCTCAGCCGTGTCCAATTCTTTTCGACCCCACAGACAGTAGTCTACCAGGCTCCTCTGTCCATGGGATTTCCCAGGCAAGAATACTGGAATGGGTAGCCTTCTCCAGGGGATCTTCCCGACTCAGATTGAACCCACGTCTCTTGCATTTCCTGCATTGGCAAGAGGATTTTTTACCACTGTACCAACTGGGAAGCCTTTTATACGTTCACATTGTGTTAAATGCATTTACATAAATGATCATTTCACAGATAAGAAAAGTGGGTACAGAGAGGTTAGGTTGCCCAAGGTCTCAAAACTAGTAAGTGGTGGAGGTGTTGGGTAGGTGATGATGGACGGGGTGATGGAGCCTGACAGAGTGAGGCTCTAGAGAGGTAGCCAGGGCCAGGATTAAACCCTTGTGTTTTTGTCTGCTCGGGCTGCCATAGCAAAATAGCACAGACTGGGTGGCCCACACACTAGAAATGCACTTTCTCACAGTACTGGAGGCTGGAAGTCTGAGATGAAGATGTTGGCAGGTTCAGTTTCTTCTGAAATTTCTTCTCTTGGCTTGCAGATGGCCTTCTTCTTCCTGTATCTCCACATGGTCTTCCCTCTTGGTGTGTCTGTATCCTACTCTCCTCTTATAAAGATTTAAGTCATATTTTACTTGGGCCCACCCTAGCCACCTCATTTTAACTTAATTACCTCTTCAAAGACCCTATCTCCAAATATAGTCACATTCTGAGTACTGGGGGGTTAGGACTACAACATACGAATTTTGGGGAATCACAGTTCAGTCCCTAACACCTTGCAGCACATTGAATAATTTGGCTTCTATCATATAAGTCAGTGGTTCCCAAACAGGGTGATGCATTGGAATCACCTGAAGAGCTTTTTGAAACTATTGATTTGCAAGGGACACTCCCTCCTCCTGTGATTCATAGTCAGTGAATGTGGGCTATGTTTGTGTGTGTGTGTGTGTGTGTGTTTAGTTGCTAAGTCGTGTCCAACTCTTTGCGACCCCATGGACTGTAGCCTGCAGGCTCCCCTGTATGTGGGATTTCCCAGGCAAGAATACTGGAATGGGTTGCCATTTCCTCCCCCAGAGGATCTTTCCAACCCAGGGATCGAAACCATGTCTTCTGCTTGGCAGGTGGATTCTTTACCACTGAGCCACCAGGGAAGCCCCAGACTGTTTGGGAAGGATGTAAAGCTTCCCCCTGCTCTCCAGATGATTTTGGTGCTTTCCAAATCTGCTTTCCAGCCAGGTTGGAGAACCACTACTGGAGGCAAGAAAACCATCAAGAAAGTTTTAAGTTAGGGTAGTGAAATGATGAGAAATAGGTTTTAGAAAAATCATCTTGGTATAGTAAAGTAGAGGATGGATGGGGCAGAGGGAAGTGGTGGTGAGATGACTTAGGAGGTGAGTGAATGCAGTAATCAGGAAATGAGGAAGGTCCCAGCAGAGGCAGTGGTGGTGTGAATGGAGTGCAATGGCATGATTTCAAGAGTTGTGAAAACGGGATATTTGTGAGAGGAAGGAGGCAGAAGCTGAGTTTGAGTCATGTCTTCCCATCTTTAAAGGCCCTTCCCAGAAACCTTATGGGACTTGCACTTTTACCTCTTTGACTATTCCTAGCTGCGAGGGAGAGTGAAACGTGTGTCCTTTTATCTGGGTACATTTCCACCCAAAATAAATCAGAGTTCTGTTAGGAAGGAAAAGAGAATGAATTTTGGGCGGACAACTAGCTGTCTTTGTCACCACAATATTCATGGATTGGAAAATTCAGTATCATGAAGATAATTTTCCCCAGTGAATCTAAATTTAGATCCTGTGCATTTCCCAATAAAAATTCAAACAGAAATTTTAATGGAATTTGGCAAACTAATTCTAAAACTCATATGGAAAATCAAACAGCGAAGGATAGCCAAGACACTTTTGAGGAAGAAGAAAAACTTGTGGGGACTTGCCCTTCTAGATATCAAGACTTATTATAAAAGCTATAGTGATTTAGACAATGTGATGTGGTTCACACAGAGGCAAAGAGTCCAGTGAAATAGAAAGGAATGGCTGAAATAGACCCACATGTTTCTGAATGGAAACTTGATATGTGACCAAGGTTGCATTACAAATAAGTGAGGAAAGAATAAATCGACCAGTCAAGAAATGATGCTGTGTCTATTTGGGCTTTGTTTTTGGGAAAAATATATTTCTCTACTTGACATTCTACAAAAAAGTCAATTCCAAATTGATTAGAGATATAAATATTGATTAGACATATAAATATAAGAAGCAAAGCTTTTACATTTTTATAGAAAATTTAAGAAATTATAAGTGCATCATAGGGTAGAAAAAGATTTTTTAGACTAGTGATTTTTGTGTTTTTTTGCTCTCATATCTCTAAAAGAATTTTGAAAAATTATGCATCTTCTTTCATGTGTTTAATGGTGACATAAAAATGTTTTCATTATAAAGTTAAAATAATTACACAGGATATAATTTCCAATGTATTCTAAATGTTGGCATTAAAAACAAATCCGTGGTTATTTTAGATGAAATCTAAATATGAAATCTAAATACTATGATGATTTGATACTCATTGTCACCCATTTGAAAATTAAAGGAATAAGTTCTTCTCTAACAGTCAGAAAATTTATATCTATTTTTGTCTTTACTTCATTTTTCCATTCCACTTTTCTCATAGAATTTTATCTTAATGTGATATATTTTTTGCTTACTAGTCTTTTTTTGATCACCTTATTTCTTTGCAGCAAAAAAATGTATACATAAAATAAAATTTTAGGCTATGTCCTATAAGTTTTTAACTATCAAGAATTTCTGTGAGGGACTTCCCTAGTGGTCTAATGATTAAGATTCCTGGTTTCCACTGCAACAGAATGAGTTTGATAGATCCCTGGTCATGGAACTACAATCCTGCAAGCCATGCCACGTGGTCCCAAAAAAAGTAATAATAAAAAAAAATGATTCTCTGGATTGAGTTATTGTAACCATTATTATTAGGGCTTCCCTTGTGGCTCAGCTGGTAAAGAATCCACCTGCAATGTGGGAGACCTGGGTTTGATCCCTGGGTTGGGAAGATGCCCTGGAGAAGGGAACGGCTACCCACTCCAGTATCCTGGCCTGGAGAATTCCATGGACTGTATAGTCGATGGAGTTGCAAAACGTTGGATACGACTGAGCGACTTTCACTCACAACCATTATTATTGGTATGAAATTTCTCAAAACATGAATATTCTAGACATTTTGATTAATGAATTGAAAACATTAAAAACCCAATTTGAAAATGCACTCTTGAATGAGCTGGATTTTTTCCTCTCATGTATGTATGGATGAACACTACTTCTTGCTAGAATGAGAATTCAGTCTCAAATCTATTTGTTTTCATTTTTATTTGTTTCTTCCCTGGTGGCTCAGACAGTAAAGCGTCTTCCTGCAATGTGGGAGACCTGGGTTTGAACCCTGGGTTGGGAAGATCCCCGGGTTGGGAAGATCCCTGGGTTGGGAAGATCCCCTGGAGAAGGAAATGGCAACCAAAATGTTTTTATTTTTATAGATAGATACACTGAGAAACTTGCTCAAACATATAAGAATATAGGAATATAAGTATTAATAGTATTGTAATAGCAATGTAATTTGATTATTTGAACTCTGAGTTGTTTGCCAGAATCACATAGTGATCTATCAGAAATGTCTTTTTATGGTCTGCTGTCTGACTTCCTAATTAGATTTTCCTTCAAATTTGTTGGAAGCAAAGGATTGGAAACCACCTGATTTGCAAACAGATTTGTTACTCTTTCACTAGAGTCATTCACTTTCTTCATTTCTAGTAGCTATAACAAAAAGACTTTTTAGATGACTTTTTAGATAACTATAGCTATTTACTTTTTTGCTTAGAGGAAACTTATTTAACCTGATATGTTCAGAAAGGGCTGGAAAAATGAAAATACTGTTAATTTGAATGAATTTTTGCTAATATAGTATTTTAAAATAAAATGATTCTGTTTTATCTTGTGCTTTAAATTTATTTTCTTCAAAACTTGTTGGAGCTGCTGGTTTAAGTTTATGCAGTTTATGTAAAATGCCTACCATATATTCTAATTGTTAGCATCAGTTCTATTCATAAAAAAAAGTCAAATGAGACTTATTTTGTTTTAAAAAGTCTGTTTGAAACTCAAATAAAAATGTGTTAATGCATTCCTTGTAAAAACTATCTCATTTCTAAATTCTAATTCTAAGATAGATGTTGCCTAGATGAAATAAGGCATTACCATCTTCAGTGTTTCTTACCCAAACTCTTATTGCTTTGTTCTCATGGACTTCTTAGGAGAAGTGAAAGACACAAGAGAATTAGAGGAGAATTCTTGAGCATCAGTAGTTTTTTACCTGTTATTCCTCTCCTCTAATATGTTATTATGGAAATTTAAAAGCAAATAGAGGGGACTTCTCTGGTGGTCCAGTGGTTAAGACTCTGCTCTTCCAATGCATGAGGTGTGGGTTCAGTCCTTGACTGGAGAACAAAGTTCCCACAGGTTGTATGGCTCAGCCAAAAAAATAAAATATATAAAAATACAGAAACAGAAGTTGATAGAATTGTACCCAAGTATCCATATTCTTGGTTTTTCCAGTGGTCATGTATGGATGTGAGAGTTGGACTATAAAGAAAGCTGAGCGCTGAAGAATTGATGCTTTTGAACTGTGGTGTTGGAGAAGACTCTTGAGAGTCTCTTGGACTGCAAGGAGATCCAACCAGTCCATTCTAAAGGAGATCAGTCCTAGGTGTTCATTGGAAGGACTGATGTTGAAGCTGAAACTCCAATACTTTGGCCACCTGATGCGAAGAGCTGACTCATTTGAAAACACTCTGATGCTGGGAAAGATTGAGGGCAGGAGAAGTGGGTGGCAGAGGATGAGATGGTTGGATGGCATCATCGACACAATGGATATGGGTTTGGGTGGACTCCAGGAGTTGGTGATGGACAGGGAGGCCTGGTGTGCTGTGGTTCACGGGGTCACAAAGAGTCAGACACGACTGAGCGACTGAACTGAATCCATATTCTTGGCACCTAGATACTGTAATTAGCATTTTGCTATGTTTCCTTTATTACCTATCTTTCCATCAGTAGACATGAGTTTGAGCAAACTCCAGGACATAGTGAAGGACAGGGTAGCCTGGCATGCTACAGTCCAGGGAGTCACAAAGAGTCAGACATGACTTAGTGACTGAACAACAACAGTCTTTCCATCTACCCAGCCCTCTATCAGTCCATCAATCCTTCTTATGTTTTTAATGCATTTCAAAGTATTAATAAGTTTCAGGCATTTCTACACTTTACTCCTAAATACTTCAACATGCATATTATTTGCTCTTGTGGTTTTGTTTGTTTGTTTGAGGCAGTCAATCTTCATTCCCACCCCAGAAGCAACCACTGTTCTGATTGCTTTCACTGTGAATTTATTTTCCCTTTTCTATAATTTCACCTATATATGTGTGTGTGTACACTATATATATATATATATATATATATATATATATATAGTTTAACACAAATATTTTGATTTGCCTCTTTGTTTGGCTCACCAGAGGTTTTCTACTTGGGACAATGAGTAATATTAAATTCAGGTTAGGGAAAATGAACACAGAATTTTGTGAAAGGAAAGATGAAAAAAGAGACTCAGAATGAGGCCACTAAACAGGCATTCTGAAATATTCCAGTTTTAAGAAAGAATAAGTATGGAAGTTGAATATCTAGAAATCAATTCCTTCAAAGTCATCCATATTAAATATCTTAAAGTTTTCACATACCCCTAGGGAATGTGAGCGTGCTTGCGTACTAAGTCACTTCAGTCATGCCAGCTCCTTATGACCCCATAGACTGTAGCCCACCGGGCTCCTCTGTCCATGGGACTCTCCAGGCAAGAATACTGGAGTGGGTTGCCATTCCCTTCTGCAGGGGATCTTCCCCACCCGCTGATCGAACCCACATCTCTTACATCTCCAGCATTGGCAGGTGAGTTCTTTACCACTATCGCCACCTGGGAAGCCCCAGGGAATGTGTGCCTGAGACCAAAGATCAGTGTCATAGACAAGATGGATAAAGTATTACATGTAAAGGAAAAAGTTTTAAATTTGGCTATATTAAAATTTAAAACTTCTGCATAAGAATACATCTCATAAACAAAATGGAAAGACAAGATATTTGCAACATGTAAGAAATACAGAATTATCATCCAAATAAAGAATTTCTTAAAAAAATTAAATGCTCTGTGGTGACCTAAATGGGAAGGAAAGTCCAAAACAGAGGGGATATATGCATGCATGTAGCTGATTCATTTGCTGTACAGCAGAAACTAACACAATATTGTAAAGCAACTATACTCCAATAAAAATTAGTTAGAAAATTAAGGACAAACAGCTCAACAGAAAAATGAACAAATCATACAAGTAGATAATGTATAAAATGAAAGATGCTTAATATGAAAAGATGTTCAGTTTCATTAGTAATCAGAGACATGCAGATTAAAACCCAAGAGAGATGAAAAGATATGTCCACAAATAGACTTGGCAAGAATGTTCTTAGCAGCCTTATTTATAAAGCCAAACACAGAGAAGACACAAATTGTCCATCACCAGAAAAATGGATGAACAAGCTGTGGCATACAATGGAATTCTACTCAGCAATAAAAAGGAACAAACTAGTGACAGATATAGCAACCTGGGTGGGTCTCACAAATATTACGCTGGCTGAAGGAGATTTTCCACAAAAGAGTACCTATTATATTTAGAACAGATTAAAAACTAATCTATCATGAAAATAAAAACAGAATAGTGTTACCTGGTGGGAGTGGGACCAGGGATTGACTTGGAGGGGAATTAGGGAACTTTCTAGGGGTGACAGTACTGTTCTATATTTCGATGGAGGTTTGGGCCACACAGGTGTATATACATTTGTTAGAACTCAGTGAATATATTATTCTGGCTTGAACATTCCACTGTAAATAAATTTTACCTTAAAAATATGTAAGCAAATATGAATTCTCACTAATGATATGCATGCTGACATGTTTATGAGTGAAGGATACTGATGTGTTCAATTTTCTTCTAAATGTGTTATAAAATATGATAGACTGAATTATGGATAGAGGGATGGGTAGACATGTGATAAAGTAACTAGGACAAAATGCTCATATAGCCACCACCCAGATTCACTGCATATTTTTTTTAAAAACTTTACTATGTGTTTAATTTTTTTTTCATAACAAAATGTTGGGGGAAAAGCAATACTATGACACTTACACCCATCAGATTGGTATAAATGAGAACTGACAGTGTTGTGTGAAGATGTAGTGAAATGTAAAGGAAGTATAAGTTGATATAACCACTTTGGAGAGTAATTAAGCAAAATCTAGTAAAGCTACAGATGCTCATATTTATGACTCAGAAAGTCTACTTCTAAGTATAACCTAGAGTTTCATGTGCTCAAGAAAATATGTGCAAAAATGTTCTTTGCAACATGATTATCCCTCCTAATTTTTTATTTTGAAACCTTTAAAATACTAAGTTGCCCCTTATCAATTGTAAGCATGTTGCCACATTTGCTTTGCTGCTGCTGCTGCTAAGTCGCTTCAGTCATGTCCAACTCGGTGCGACCCCATAGACGGCAGCCCACCAGGCTCCCCCATCCCTGGGATTCTCCAGGCAAGAACACTGGAGTGGGTTGCCATTTCCTTCTCCAATGCACGAAGGTGAAAAGTGAAAGTGAAGTCGCTCAGTCATGTCTGACCCTTCGCGACCCCATGGACTGCAGCCTACCAGGCTCCTCCGTCCATGGGACTTTCCAGGCAAGAGCACTGGAGTGGGGTGCCATTGCCTTCTCCACACATTTGCTTTATCTATGTGTAAATATACAGTACTCTTTTTCTGAGTCATTTGAGAGCAAATTGCACTTAATTCCTAAATACTTCAGCATGTATTTCCTAAAGTAAAGGCATTCTTCTACATAGCCACAATATACTGATCACATTCAGGGCATTTTAATGCTTGTCATCCTACTATTATCTCATTTACCATCTGTATTAAAATTTCTCCAATTATTGTAATAATGTCCTTTAGTGTTATTTTAAACTCCATCTAGAATTCACTCAAATGTCACACATTATATTTAGTTGTCATTTCCTTTAGTCTGTAATCTAGTAAAGTTCCACTGCCTTTTTCCTGCCTTTCATAACATTGACTTTTTTGAAGGGTCTAGGCAAATTGGTTTTTGTTTGTTTTTAGATTTTAGAGATTTTGTTTATTTATTTTTATCTATTTATTTTTATTGAAGTATAGTTGATTTACAATATTTTATTGGTTTCAGATGTACAATATTGTGATTCAATATTTTTATAGATTATACTCCATTTAGTTACTATAAAATATCAGCTATATTCCTTGTGCTATACAACAGGCAAATTGGTTCTGCAGAATGTTCCTACAACTGGATTTGCAACATTTTTAAAGAATAAACATTTTAGTTTAGAATTGCTTTAGATTTAAAGAAAAATTGCAAACACAGTACAAAGAGGTAACATATACTAGAACACATTCAGTTTCCCCTGTTATTAAGTTCTTGTAAGTAGGATGGTGCATTTGTCACAATTAATGAGTCAACACTGGTACATTATTATTAAATAAGTACATATCTCATTCAGATTACCTTAGTTTTTACCTAATGTCCTTTTACTCTTCCAGGAGCCCATCTAGGTTACCACGGCACCTTTAGTTGTCAGGTCTCCTTACACTTTTCTTACCTATGATATTTTCCTAAACTTTTCTTGCTTTTGAGGAGTACTGGTACAGTACTGTTTTGAGGAGTACTGCTCAGGTATTTTGTAGAATGTTCCTCAATTTGGATTTGTCTGATATTTTTCTCATGATTAAACTGGGGTTATGTATTTTAAGGAGGAAGGACATAGAGGTAAAGTCTTATTCTAATCATGCCATATGAAGGGTAGACATTATCAACATGACTTACCACTGCTGATGCTGATCTTGATCACCTGGCTGAGGAAGTATTTTTCAGATTACTTCACTGTAAAGTTACTCATTTGAGACCCTTTCCATACTGTACTCTTTGGAAGGCTGTCATTATGCTTAGCCCACACTAAGGAGTAGGTAGTCATGCTCTATCTCTGTGAGGGTGGAATAGCTACACAAATTACTTGGAATTTTTCTGCATGTGATATTTAGTCCTTCTCCTCCATTTATTTATTTATTCAATCATTGGTTTATATCAGTATAGACTAATGGATAAATACCACTTTATTTGGTTGCTCAAATTGTTCTAGATTTGGCTAAAGGGAATTCATTCATCTGACTCCTGTGTCCCTTTAATATACCTTCATCATCGTTGCATCATTGCATCATCATAGCCAGAGGCCAAAGACTTCCTGGTGGCTCAGACAGTAAAGCATCTGCTTATAATGCGGGAGACCCGGGTTTGATCCCTGGGTCAGGAAGATCCTCTGGAGAAGGAAATGGCAACCCACTCCAGTACTCTTGCCTGGAAAATCCCATGGAAGGAGGAGCCTTCCTCCTTCCTTCATGGACTGTTGAGCTACAGTCCATGGGGTCGCAAAGAATTGGACACGATCGAGCGACTGCACTTTCACTGTATCATCATTGTGTAGGTTCTTTCTTTCTTTGTTTTTTAGCATGTCCTTACTTTCTGGCACTACAAGATGATCCAGGTTCTTCTTGTATATTTCTTGGCCCATTTCTAGAATTAGTCATTTCTCTATGGAGCCCTCGTTGCTTTTATTGGTATTAGAAACCAAGATCTGGGTGTTAGATGTGCTTGTTGCTACTGGATTCTCATTGCTACTAAGCTCTCTCAGTTGACAGAACAAGGTGATATACGTATGTATATGTCATTATACATTTGTTCAACTCTATACAATGTATAGGGCTTCCCAGGTATCTTAGTGGTAAAAAAAAAAGAAAAAAAAAATCCACCTGCCAATGCAGGAGACGCAGGTTCATTCGCTGGGTCAGGAAGATCCCCTAGACCAGGAAATGGAAACCTGCTCCAGTATTCTTGCCTGGAAAATTCCATGGACAGAGGAGCCTGGTGGGCTACAGTCCATTGGGTTGCGAAGAGTAGGACACGACTGAGTGACTGAGCACACACACACATGCAATGTACAACACCAGGAGTGAATCCTAATGTAAACTATGGACTTTGGGTGATTATGCTGTATCAATGTAGGTTCATCAGTTGTAACAAATGTACTGCCCTGGTGAGAGATGTTGATAATAGGCAAAGTTATGTATCCATGGGGCAAGGAGTATATGAGAATGCTGTACTTTCTGCTCAGCTTTTCTGGGAACCTACAGCTGCTCTAAAAAATAAAGCCTTTATAAAAGGGGAAAAATGAATGGAGGGTTACAGAGATATCCTATTATTATTTTACTATACTCTATATTTGTTTGAATGTTTGAAGTATTCTATAATAAAAAGAAAAGAAGATGCTTGCATATGGGTACTTCTTCAGGATTCAAAACAATGTTGAATTATATGCAAATAATCATAGCCATTTTGTTAAAAAACAACTCAATTGTCCATCATCGGGTGAATGGATAAAAAAACTGTGGCACATCCATTCAATGGAATACTACTCAGCAATTAAAAATAAGAAACTGCTGATACAGACAACCTGTAGAATCTCAGAAACATAAAGTTGAGCAAAAGAAACTATATACAAGAGTTCATAAATTATAAGTCCATTTATATGAACTATTTATTATTAAATGCTTTTATTGCCTGCTTAGTCACTCAGTCATGTCTGACTCTTTGCAACCCCATGGACTGTAGCCCACCAGGCTCCTCTGTCCATGGGATTGTCCAGGCAAGAATACTGGAATGGGTAGCCATTTCCTTCTCCAGGGGATCTTCCCTACCCAGGGATTGAACTCATGTCTTCTGCACTGCAGGTGGACTCTTTATTGTCTGAGCCAATAGGGAAGCCCCAGATGCATATGAAAAACCCAAATGAACTTTTTGGTCTATCAAGTATTATCATTACTCCAATATATGAAGCATTTATAAATAGAAATCAAACCAGTGGTTGCCCCTTGGGGGATAGTGATGGTAACTGACTGGAAATGGGTAAGTGGGAACTTTTAAAATTTGAGATATAGTTGTCATGTAATGTGTAAGTTTAAGGTGTATAATATGTCATTTGATACATTTATTTATTTTAATATGATTACCACTGTAGTGTTAGCTAACACCTCTATGTCACATGGAGAAGGAAATGGCAACCCACTCCAGTATTCTTGCCTGGAGAATCCCATGGACAGAGGAGTTTGGTGGGCTACAGTCCATGGATCGCAAAGAGTCGGACACGACTGAGCGATTTCACTTTCACTTTCTATGTCACATAATTATTATTTCTTTCTTGTTGTGAGAACAATTAAAATCTAGTCTCATAGCAACTTCACAGTTTATAATATAGTATTGATGACTATAATCACTACGCTGTGGATCAGATCACTAGGACTTATTTATCTACTATTTGCAAGTTTGAGTGGGGATTTTGTGAGGTGATAAAAATGTTCTATATCTTGACAGCAGAAATTCTTATGTGGGTATATATATTTGTCAAAAACTCATCAAGAAATACACTTGAAATGTATATTATGGGACTTTCCTGGTGGTCCAGTGGTTAAGATGCCTTGCAGTGCAGGGGATGTGGGTTCCATCCCTGGTTGGGGAACTAAGATCCCACATGCCTTGGAGCAACTAAACTTGACTGCCACACCTAGAGAGTCCTTGTGCAGCAAGGAAAGATCCCAAATGATGCAACTAAGATCCAACACAGCCAAATAAATAAATATTAAAAAAGAAGTAAATAAAAATAAAAACCCTTCATTAAAAATAAAATCTATAATTTTATGTAAACTATATCTCAATTTTTAAAAATAGGAAAAAAGTGCTGGAGATGTTATTGTGTCTCGAAGGCCATCTTAGCTGAGGTGTAAAGAAGGGGATCAATTTGTAGCCCCACTCCTAATTAGTATAGTGGTGAGTATCCCCACCTGTCATGTGGGAAACTGGGGTTTGATTGCCTGGCGGGGAGGAGTGTCAAATTTTGGGCTTCCCAGGTGGCGCAGAGGTAAAGAATCTGCCTGCCAATTCAGGAGACACAGGAGATGAGGGTCCGATCCCTGGAGTCGGGAAGATCTCCTGGAGGAGGGCATGGCAACCCACTCTAATATTCTTGCCTGGTGAATTCCATGGACAGAGGAGCCTGGCAGGCTAGAGTCCATAAGGTTGCAGAGTTGGACACAACTGAACACGCACACAGTGTTAGAAACAGCAAGAGCCTCCAGCAAGTAGGAGGACTCAGATCTTATCAGTGGAATCAGCTATGGCCTCAATCCACATACTTTTGGTGCAGTCACAGCTTAATTGTGCGCAATGGTTCAAGACTTGTCAAGTTCACACAAGAGACAAACCAAGACAAAGGCCAGATTTGTTTGCTGATAAGCTCCAGCGAGTCATTTCTAGATTTAGACATTTTACTCCTTAAGTAGATAGCAAAAAGAAGAGTAAGCCTAAGGTGCCAGTTCTCTGTGATCCTTTCCCCCACACTAAAAAGGACAACACAAGAACAAGTTGTCCTGAGGAGCTGAGGTGTCATTAGGGGTTTTATGTTCTTGTAGATATGTTATGAAGGTGTAAGACAGAAAGCTCCATACATCATCAGAACCAGGGTGGCATGTGAAACAATCTCATGACAGCCTCCCAGGGTGGGTAGGGAGGCCAGTGGGAGATGGCCTTGTAGGAGCTCCTTACAGGCCTCCTGTCCTCCTGTGTTCCAGGAGGATAAAAGGCATTCTGCCAAAGCTCAGACAGTCCAAGCCTTTGCCTATGCGGTTATGTGCAATGTCACCATAGCAGAGTTATTTCCCTAATAAGGCTATTTCCCTATTGACAATAAATAGAAACAGCAGCAGTTGGGTGAGTAGAAGGTCCCAGGCC